>NW_008599194.1:0-1171 GCF_000691845.1 Merops nubicus
ATCTGGGGGGTCTGGGGGGGCACACACCCCCCACCCCCTCCCCTCGGGGTGGTGTCCCCCGGGGCTGAGCTCCTTCTCTCCACCCCTTCCTCCCCAGGTGGCTGCGGAAGCAGTTCGACGGCATGGACCGCTCGCGGGAGGGCAGGTGAGCAGCAGCTGCTGCCTTGGGCTGCACGGGGCCACGATCCCCACCCTGCACCCCAAATTTAGAGGCTGAGCCAGGCTCGTTGGAGAAGATAGCAGCAGGTTATTTGAGGTGCTCAAAAATCAGAGACTGAAGGGCAGGTCCTCGGTGCTGGAAGGACCGTGGGGACCCCCGTGTCCTTGTCGCTGCGTTTCCAGCAGGATGAGGAGGGGCTGGGGCACTGTGCAACCCCTAAACATCCTCCTAAGATGGGAAAACTCTCAAATCAAGGGAATTTGGGCTTCAGTGAGGATGGAGATGGTGACGTGGATCATCTCCTGATGGTTCTTGGACACGCTTCCCCTCCTTGACCCTCTGCTCACCCTCATGCCAGACCCCATGTCTTGTGCCACTCTGGGGGTCCACAGTCTGGCAGGGTGGAAGCCCCACGTCAGAGACCATGCTGGCACCAGGATTTGGGGTTGGACCCTTGGTGTGGGGAGCTGAGACCCATTGAGGGGTTGTCCATGCTGGGTGGGACGTGGCTGGTGCCCTGACAGCCCTGGCTCTCCTGCAGCATCACGGTGAAGGACCTGAAGGCCATGCTGCCCCAGGTGAACTACCGCGTCCCCAACATGAGGTTCCTGAGGGACAAACTCGTGGTAAGGAGCTCCCAGGAGCCCCAGGTCTCCTACTTGGAGGCTGGAGCTGACCCTGGTGTCACCAGCTCTGGTCAGGTGGCCCCGTTCTCAGGCAGCACCATCTCCCACAGGAAGTGGAGGCCAGGAACGAGATGACTTTCTCCCACTTCATCCAGTTCTACAAGAACCTGATGTTTGATGCACAGAAGTCGGTAAGAACCACAAATTGTCCTCCCCAAGGGTCCCCACCAGCCACTGTGGCCTGTCCCCTCCCAGCTAAGGTCCCTTCCTTTGCCTCACAGGTCATCGAGCAGCTGGAGCTCTCCTTCCCCTTGAGGTGAGGGTCCCGGGAGCCCCTCGGCTCCCAGCCCAGCCAAGATCCCAAGGGTTGGATCCATTGGGTGGA
>NW_008599195.1:0-3712 GCF_000691845.1 Merops nubicus
ATATATACATATATATATAATGAGACTATAACAGAAAAATTTGCCTCTGAGTGATGCTAAGAGAAATTAACCATGGAGATAAAAAGAAGATAATTTAAATATTTCCAGGAACTTGTCATAGAGTTGGAATGGAATGAAAATACATGGTGAAAACTTAAGCCTGACAAATAAATCATGTTAAACATCAATAATTCCACACGTGATAAATAATGGTGGCAAGGATGCTGCAGACCCCTTCATGCAAAGCTGGCAGAGAGGGTGCAAGACAAATTGGAGCCCCATTCCCCACAGAAAAATCATCAAGGGACACTCTGGGATATCCCAGAATGGGAAGAATTACACTTTTCCATTCCTTCCCTAATTATGTCTAGCAGTAAATTTGCTAGCTTGGTCACTAAACAAAGATGTTTAGAGAAACACTTAAGATGCCTCTTAAAAATCCTAATTTAGAGCCTTTTAATAAGTACATGTAGCTAACATGCCACTGAGTTCCATCTACATTTTTGTCATTTGTTCATAATAATGAAAAATATCTTTTTTTCCCCCTTTTCATTACACAGTTTGAGCCTGCTGAGCAGGTCAGAGGGTAAGAGACACTAGTCTGCCTTCTTCATCCCATCCCTGGAAAATAAAGATTGATGAGGTGAAGGGAAGGATTGACAGCAAATATCTTTTTTATTAATGAAGAGCATTAAAAGTAATTTTAAAGCAACACGTTTTCAGGTGAGGAGATGTGTTGAAGACAAAATTTTGAAACAAATATTTTCATCTTAACCATTTTTTCCCTGCTAACTCTTCCTAGATCTCACTCAAGAATGAGACAACAGTGGCTCCAAAGAAAAGTGGCAGCTTGATGACAGAAGAGGACAGATGAGATAGGACTGAAGCTCAAAATCCACCTTCCTGGCTACTTTTCCAGTTCTCCACCCAGAGCAGCCCAGATAGCTAATATATGGGTATTGCCCTGTGATTGCTGGTTTGGGATCAGGCTTTTTAAGGTGCATCATTTTTCAGACAGCCCTTGAAGATCCGTCTCTGGGGTCTGATGATGACAGCCCCTTCTGCCTGACAAGATAAATGAGCCTTTATAACTCCTGTCATATCGTAGAGCTGGCATCAGGAAATGAAGGTAAAACTTTTCTGCTGGCATTGCATAGTTATAGGTCTGCATGACTAAACTCCTCGTTGCTGGAAGAAGACCAGCTACACTGGGGCTTTTTTTTGTTGAACAATGGATGCAGCCTCACCAACTGATAGCTTGGAGGAGCTGTCCTGTTGCTTCTGTAACAGACAGGCACTAACACTGGGGCAAAAGGCATTAAAAAATGAACTACTTATCTCCTATAGCTAAAATTCAATCTCCTGGGCTTGTTAATCAAAAAGAAAAATTATGTTTGAACACAGAGCCTTAATTCCAATTTAGTCTGAAGGGTTTGATCAAAGTGAAGAGTTCCTACGCTGGAACATTTTCTTGGAAAAAAAAAGGTTTAAAAAGAGAAAATTTTTATCTCTTTTAGAGAAGTTTCTGATAACAAATAGGTTTGGTTGATAAAGTCATAGAAGGAGTTGGGTTAGAAGGGACCTTTAAAGGTCATCTATTCCCACCCAAATTGTTATCAGAAACCTTCCTGGTCAGTGATGCACAGAGCACTTCACACAGAGGACGTGGGAGCTCTTTCACACAGAGCAGGCTTCTCATCACCAAGTTGCAACAACCAGGTTTTGAATATTGTTTTCCCATTGTGATCATAGTTATAGAAATTCTAGAACAACAACTGAGAAAAATAATTGCCCACTTAGGAGGATGATAATAAAAACCCCAACATGCTGCAGTGGTCCAAGCAGTGGTCCAAGCAGTGGTCCAAGCAGTGGTCCACACCCTAGTCCACTGCTCCAGCCCATCCTGTAGGTCTCTGGTATAAAAATACCAAGGATGTTACAAACATTGTCTTTTCAAGCATCTTCTTTTACAAGTCCTATATTTCTTGTTACACATTTTGGAAGCAGGAGCTTCGAGCTGTAGCTTCTCCTTTTCACACACTGGATATGGAGAAGAAAGGGATAAAAGAGCCCAGCTTAAACCCTTGGTTTTGTCAGAAGAGTTAAAGGCCATTAAGATCAGTCTTTTAAGCTGGCTAAGAGAAAGCCACAATAGATTCAGCAAGATATACTGTATATTAAAAGGTTCCTGATTTTTTCAAAATGATAACCTGCTGAAGGAAATGATGTCCTCTGCCACAGTACCTGCTTGTCTAATTGCAAACCATGCAACCTTATCCCCCCTGAGATTTACAGATAAAAAACCCACTGTCATCACCTCCACCCTCCCTGGCTCCACTCTCTCTGTACAGCAGGTAAGACAAGAAACAGGGACTGGGAGATTTAAATAGATAGAGTACATTTGAGAAACTGGACAATTGGGAACAGCAGCACGGACACGCGTGCAGCGGGAATGGAACAAGTTACTGACAGGAGGCTTTTCAACTGAATATCAGTAAAATAAATAACAAATGTGGCTTTGGAGGAACAGGGTAGCCCTGACTGCTTCAAGTAACCAGTGAAAGTACCCACCTGGAAAAGGTTTTCAAAGTTATTTGTTAAAAATTAACAATAAGCAAGGTGCAAAATTCACTGTTTGCCTGGCAGTATGGATGAAAATGCTCAACAGTGTGAGGAGAAGGACCAGGATAACCATCAGCAAGGGCTCTTCTACTACTAACTACGGCTGTAGTTACTGTCACCATGACAGTTAAGGTGTTTTTGAAATCCTTTGGCATCCCTTAGTCATCTCACTTCTGTTGTGATGACACTCAAACCCTCATTGCCTTTGCAAGTTTGACTTTGCTGCTGTTTAAGCTTTCTTGCTCAAGAGTGTTTGTGGCAAACCAAGACTGATGGTTGTAGAATCATAGAATGCTTTGAGTCAGGAGGCACCTCAAAAGGTCATCTAGTCCAAGCCAAGTCAGCAGACTGATGGTCATAGAATCATAGAAGTTGAGGGGGACCTCAAAAGATCATCTAGTTCAACCCTGCTGCAGGGACCAGGGACATCCCCAACTAGAGCAGGTTGCTCAGAGCTCCATCAGGCCTGACCTTGAATGTCTCCAGGGATGGGGCATCGACCACCTCTCTGGGCAGCCTGGACCACTGCTTCACCACCTTCATAATAAAGAACTTCCTGATGTCTGATTTAAATCTACCCTGCTTGAGTTTAAAACCATTGTCCTTCATCCTGTCAGGGGATGTTTCCTTAGCTAGGCTTGATCCTAGGTAAAACCAGCCTGTTTTCAAGCTGTGTTTCAGCCCCAGGCAGTCAAAACCTTCAGAGATTAGGGGGAAAACCTCAGGGTTTTTCTAAATGGTGCAGGTTTCACCTTGCATTAGGACAGAATCCACCTTTGGATATTTTTGTTCATGTTTTAATTTGTTCCTGTCCTGGACAGACAAAGGTTTATCTCCATTTGATCCATTCCTAAATCCTGAGAGAAAAAATCCTCCATTGATTCTGTAGAGTCCTGCCTGGTTAATCCCACTGCTGTTGCTGCTGGGATTTGTCTGTAGGACCCTGGTGATGCTGCAGCCCAGACAGCAGTGTGAGGAGGTTACTTCAACTTCAAGCTCAACTAAGACACATCAAACCCTTTTCTGGTTCTCAACCATTGCAGATTTTGTAGTAAAGATACATCTTTATTATGGCCTTTCAATACTTAAA
>NW_008599196.1:0-25375 GCF_000691845.1 Merops nubicus
TCCGGCACCGCTCCCCGCGGTGAAGCCGGGCCTCGGGGGGTGCGGGCGCCGCGGGGTGGCTGCCACGCCGTGACGGGAAGGGTCCCTTTACCTCTGCGGCTGATTCAGGCTTAGTAGATGCACTTGGGCTTGTCAGCCGCTGTGTCTGTAGTTGGGAGTGTCTCAACTCGTCCCCTACTGTGTACAAACTGATGCCTTCAGCGTCTCGGTGACAGCGTTGGTCGCGTTTCAAGGAGCATAGTTATGTGAGAGCCCTTAACAAGGTGTATCTTACTGGCAGGTGTGCTGACTTCTTTTTTTTTGGGGGGAGGGGCTTACAGTTGTAGCTGAAGAATCAAACTGATCTACATGTGCTTCACTATCCATTGGAAGAATGACAGATGACAAAGATGTGCTTCGAGATGTGTGGTTTGGACGAATACCAACCTGCTTCACGCTCTATCAGGATGAGATAACTGAAAGGGAAGCTGAACCTTATTATGTGAGTAGAATGGATAGTCCCAATGCCATAGTTACTTTTGTTTCCTTCTTTCTCATCATGTGTGCTACTACATGTTGTGGAGAAAAAACAACCCAAGTTTTTTCTTCCTACTCCTGGTAACTTCTGAAAGTGAACTGTACGACCATGCTGTGTGATTTGCCCGTCTTCATAGCACTTTCAAACCTTTACGCTTGTTTCACTGGTGAGAAGAACTTAGCACAGATAATTAAGATCGTAGAAAATTATGAAAAACTCAGCATGTAACTTGGTAAAAGAAAGAGTGCATGAGTTGGCATGTTCTTGGATAATGACCAGAAAAAGGGAGAGAACTTGTATGTTATCTTATTACAGAAATTACTTCAGTCAGAGCTTTCTGCACCCTTAAACATTAGGATCAGTCACCCATGTAACACAAACTTGTAATGAACACTGTCTCCAGTATTTCTACTTATGGGTGACTTCTGCTCCTTTTCCTTTCTTGAAATGATACCAGCCATGAGATTTCTAGCTCAGGTGTAGGAAGAGCAGCTATATTATCTTAACATTATAGTGCCTGGCCTGATCTGGATTGCTCAGAATGATAAAAATGGGAGTGATAGACGTATTTGAGTTGTAAACTGGAAGTGCTTTCTGTAATCACATGGTATTTATTTATGGTCTACTCGTCAGTTGTCTTTCAGCACCTAAGAGACATGGGATTGATAGAGAATGTCAGCTGATTCAGTGACGGTTAAGTTTGAAATGTAACAAGTATGTGGGAGGAAAATCTTATACTATGAGTTTTTATGTGATTGTGGAATCCTTAAGTCTTGTTGTATCTCATTCTGCTCTTTTTAAAAAAATAGTGGATAGAAATTTTTTTTTCCTGTGTTTAATAGCATCTTTATGTCACCACTTTCTGGTTTACATGCATACTCAGTGGGCTTCTGAAACCTAAAAAAAATATTAATGCATTTTGCTCAGTGGTGATAGTGATCATCTTTCTATTTTTTAGTTTCACCACTGGTAAAACAGAAGCACTTTTTCTTCACGTGGTTGACCTATTGCCAAAGGCACCTGAGCTATCTAGAAGTCTCAGACTTTAACTTATATATATGATTTAAAGCTTATATGTGTATATTTTTGTAATGGTTTGAAAACAAACCAGTGAGAGACTCCAAGTCAGAAATACAATTTAATAAGAAAAAAAAAAAAAAAAAAGGCAAAAAAAAAAGGCAATAATACAAAGGAAAACCACAAACAGAGTCAGAATACAACCTGATACTCTGTAGTTAGGGTGGTGGTAGCAGTCCAGATGAAACAGTGGTCTCGTAGAAAAGATCTGGTAGCTCTTGTCCTCTGGAAATCCAGTGGGTAAGGCCCCCTGTGCTGTACTGAACCCCAGTTTATATCCAGATGGGAGCACTTGGCTCCTCCCCCTGGGTGGAGCATCTCACAATGGGTTGATATCAGTCTATGAGTCATGCAGTGGGTCCTTGATGGTCCATTAAACAGAAATAGCTCCTGGGGGGAGTTCTGTATGAGTCATGGGGCGAGGCATGGATGGGCCCATCAACAGGGAGGACTCCTCCTTGCTGGGTGGGAAGGTGTTAACATGTCCCCTGACCTTGAACCTCTTTCCTTATCTGTTATAGCCTGGGGTGTGAGGTCTGTCCTGGGCAGCTGCTACCCATGATTTTCTTAACAGCCCATGAGCACTGACATAGAGAGTATAGAATACACAGTTTTGGTTCTACCCACATAAGGATAAACTGGTCCCAGCCCCTGTAACCATGACAATTTTGTAAGAGCTACATGAAAGGTCTGAGTTTAAGTATAGAGATGTGCAGCCTTGAACTGTTTAACATCAGCATGGAAGCTCTGGAGCTATATTATCTTCATGGTATGGCCAACTTTCTAAGCCAAAGAGACAGTTTTAAGCAGGTAGGGTTTCTTTTACTTACACTGCTTGAAGTGTGCACAAAAATTTTCATAGCTTAACTCTCTATTTCTGCAAAAGCTGGTTATTCACAGAACACAATTCTAAAATTTTAGTTTATTCCTTTTTCAGGTCACATTAGAGCTGGTAACATGGCTTTGCTTCTTGAAGGGACCAAGTATTTATAATAGTAAAAGGTAGAATAGCACTCATGGTTTTAAATAATAGTTTAATTCTCATGGTTTCAGAGCGCATGTACATTAGTTTTTTTGTTCAGATCTGGAGTGCATTTTTGAAGCAAGTCTTTATCCTTTCCACTTACTGTGCCCAGGTTTGCATCACACAGCAATCTTAGGGCCCCCAGGCTGAATCATTTTCCCGTGAAGCTGAGGCAGATGATGTGCTTCAGCTGCTAATGGGCATTTGGCGCACGGGATCAAACTGGAGCCTAGCTGAAGTAAAAAAAGTGTATGTAGTGAATATTCCCAGCCCTTGGCACTAGTCATTCAGCTTTATGTCTCCTCTTACTGCACCTCAGTACTTGTGAACACAGATACATAAATGGGAAGGAAATACTGGTGTTGGCATTATGTTAAGAGGTGGAAGAAAGCTTCTGCTCTGAGGAACTTGCTTCATGAAGGTGGAGAAAGACATAGACCTGGAGGGTGAGTGGGTTAGAAAAACAACCCAGAGTCTGTGTGATGGATTTCAGTTTGTGTGTGACAGGAAACCCTTGTCTGTTTGATCTGTTAGCACACCACGCGAGTGATGCTTGTGCTATCCCTCTTACCCGTTATCCCAGATACCAATTATAACACTGTGTGGAGGTAGAAGAGCTCATTTAAAATGACCTTGTCTTTCTTTTGAACAGAGTAGTGGCATCAAGACTAAGCAGCTGAGATAAAACACTGTCTTGTTACTTCCTGTAGCCAAGCCAGGTTGGTTTCTATGCAGTTACACTGGAAATGAATACGCCAAGTTTCTTTGGACTGTTTCTTACAGCTGCTTGCATTTGGAGTAGAAGCATAATTAGGAGCAGCTAAGTTGAACTAGTTTTTTTGTTGAACTACCTGAATTTTCCCTAGTCCTAAAATAGTTATGATTTTTATTTTAAGATTATGCACTATCTGCCTCTTAGTGTAAACAGCAGTTTGAAATAAAATGCGTACAGGAAGTAGAGTAGTCACTGGCTGAGATTTGTCAGGTGTAAAGATGAAAACTGGAGCAGAAGGCAGTTTTAGAATGATACTCTGCCCCAGGGACTAGCCTTTACTGGGCTGCTCTTCTAATTTGTGTAGGTATTTTGGTTTAAGCTTCCTCACAGTCAAAAGGGTTGTTTTATTGAGATGTCTGTAAGAGTGAACAACGTGAAGCCATTCCATGTTGGGCTGCTTTGTTTCTCCACCCTGGATGTGTGGGTGATCAGACTAGTCCAGTTCATGTTAAATGTAGAGTTTTTCTAGTTTATAATCTGTTTTGCGTCTAAAGTAGTGTTTTGCTCTGCAACAAAACCTGTGGAGATAGCTAGAGAGGTACATTTTTTACACAAAAGATATATTGCAAGTGCTTCCTCAGGCATCAGGAGTACCTTATATTTCATTTAACTTCTAGAGAAAACATTCCTGGGTTTTGTGATTAAATACTTTAACAATATACAGTATGTAAAAGATGGGTGTTAACAGTTTGTGTAATTTTGGGGATGGCAAGTTATAGCCTTCTAGGATTTACATTGCCTCCTGGTAAAGTATTTGGAGATTTACTTTTGTTTTTGTAATTTAATTAGGAGAACTCCTAATCTTATTTATTTGCCCCGCCCTCCACCCATTAGTTTTGTGTAGATATATTGGTTTAAGCTGAGCGGATAAGAATTGCATGCGTGTTTTTCACCATTTCTTTCAAAGCTAGGGATAGAAATGATATTAAAAGCAGCTAATTATTGTTGTGTCTCATTTTTAATCAAGAACTAGTACCTGTTTATTTTAAAAGGATTACATAATTACATTAGGTATTGCCATTGTAAGCATTGCTCTTAAGTTTTTGCATTGACTGAAGTATTCAGATGTGAATATGAATTTTAGGGGTTTTTCATGTTCTCAGGTGGTATTTTTTTTTAATTGTTAGTACTGAGCAATTTGTTTATCTTGTCTTCCTAACTGTTGCAATGATTCCAACAGGTCACGAACATCGACCTGGCTTTATACCATGTACTCTGACTGCTTTGAGGGAGTTGATGCCAGCTTTATGTTTTGATACTGAGTGGCCGAAAACTTACACAGCTGGTTGCTGGAGTTTAAGGCATCCAGCCTCACTTAGCATTTCAGGAATCCTTACTCAGTCTTGACACTTAAAAGCAATTCACCCACCAACTGCATTAGACTTCTCGTGAATCTTCTTACAAGCCTGTCCTTTCTAGGGGACAAGAGAGATGTAGCTCCTTCTGAGCCACAAAGCTCAGTTGAAAGTGAACTTTTTCCTTCAGATTTGTTTGTTACTCAGCATAGTGAGTGGCACAGGTTATACTTGTCTGGTGTTGGGCAGCATGGCAGAGTTAGTTGTCAGACAACTTGAATCAAAACTGGAGTTCTCTTCTGTTTAATTCCTTGTAAGAAAGTACATGATATAACATGTTCGTTATTTTCTCTCATACACTATTTAAATTGATAACTATTGAATCTATGCTAAATATGGGCTCAGTCTGTTCATTAAAAACTTTGATACTGCCTTGTCTGTGTATTTACCTATGCACTACTACAGGTGGTTTAATTTATGATGGGCATCCTAATGTATCATGTAGTGATTCAACAGTCTTAATTCAGGTTGCAGTTGCTACGCTACTTGTAGTGTTAGATGTGTTCAATTTTCATAGCATTGTTCTAACCTTTAGTACAAAGAAGTTATTTGTCTAAAGGGGGAAAAAAAAGGCAAGGTAGAAAAAAAAGGTAATTGAGCAAATCTGACCTATTGGAATGAGTTTAACTTGGATTAGTATGCCTTGTCACATGATCATGTGGCTTTTTCTTAATTAGGTATTACAGCCCTAAACCAAGAATTACTGTTATCACTGAATCATGGCAGTTAGTTCCCTGCGTCTAGAAGTATTGCTGCAGGGTGACCAGAGGCTGAAGGGAGGGGTGTAGCTTCTCTGGCCCACGTGACCTGGTTTAGGAGTCAGCAGGAAAATTGTCTGTGGGAGAAGGGTCATTCTGGTGAAGCTGGCTTTGCCTAAAAAGGAGGCTCCTAGCTGCGTGGCTAAAATGCCTGAGAAGTTCATGAGTATCTAATAGTTTAGAAGGTGAACTGCTCTGTAGAATTCCAGTTCTCATACAGAGGCCTCTATAAAACACTTGATGCAAATCTGCTGTCAGATAAGAATTTTTTTTCCTACATATTTTCTAGTACCTTTCCTCTGGAAATAGTAAAAACATTAAAAAATTACAGGATTTTTGCAGTAAAACTATTTTGTATTAGCTGGTGTCTTTCACTGCATGTAGGTGACTGGTGGAGAACTGGTATTAAAAGGGGTAACACAATGAAAATGTCTTTAAACTATGCTTTTAAAGGTTTCACTTAACAGGTTTAGTATATTTGTAAATCTCTAGGTTATTTGAAGCTAGAAAAATAGTAGAATTTGATCCTTCAGTGTCTCCCATGGAAGGGGAAGGCTATTGCAAGGTAGAAGAGGTGGGAAGACAGAAAAAAAGAATTCAGTAGGTGCTGCATATGCTCAGCATCTCTCAAAAAACAGGCAGTCCCTGTTAACCTGGTTAACTTCCGGGCTTTGTAGTCCAGAGAGGCTCACTGGGAGTGCTGGTCACATTCTGTTATATTCAGTTAAATGTTATTTGGTTATTATCTGTGAGCTCTGATTGTGTTTGTACTGAAGCTCTGTTGTTCTTCCACACTACAAACTGAAGTAAAATATTTTACGGGGCAAGTTAGTTATGCAGTTTAAAGGGTTATGTCAAGTACTGTTTAAATCAATAATGCTTTAATATATTTATCGTTTCCTGCATGGCTGTGCCACGTGTAGCAACCTCAAAATTGCCTTTTGTGGCAGTACAAATGGGTCTCATATCAGAGCATTAATTGGACTGTAAATATCACACAGAAATAATACGGAATTATTACCAACTATATTTGGGTTTGATGGGAGTAGCCTGGCCTATGTTGTCTCAAGAGCAATTAGTGTAGATATTTGGAATTAGGTTAATAAAGGTTAAGATTACATAGTCGTTCAAGTCATTGAGGCACCAAACAATTCTCACTTGACTGTGCATATGACTTTGTTGAGATTGTTCACCTTTTAAAACTGAAGACTGTGTTTAATTATCTTGCTGAACTACATGGCGCTGAAGGGGGGTAGAAACAGTATGATGATGGTGATAAGAGCAACAGATGGAAAAAGGAAACCGTATGGTACCTAAAGATCAAGTGTTGACTGACTTGATGACTGTCATAGTGGTGAGTCTTAATCTTTTGTAGTTATGTATAATCCTAAAATTCAGTTGTTTCACAGATATTTGCATATTAATAGCTAATGCAACATTATCTAAAAGACAATTGCATTCTCTCTTGTAAGAACTTACTCTTGTTTTACTCTCTTTACTTCTTTGTGAATCTGATACTTAAAAATTAATTCCAGTGTCATAACCAAAATATTACCTAGTTTATATATGAAAGTGTGGTCTAATTGTTGGAGAGATTCTGGAAGAGTGTTACAGCAGAAGTCAAGTTTTCTATTAGGCAAAATATATCCTTACATAGTTTGAGATATCTGTACTATAGATGTTCACTTTAGGCCTAGCATTATCCATATACTACGAAGAAAATATTTTAAGAAACAATGCTGGAAATAATGTTTCTCTTTCTCTGAATATGCCCAATTTAATTTATTTCTGTTTATTCCTTAAACCCATCTATTTTATTAATAGTTAAGGAAATTAAAGTAACTCTATAGGATGAATACAATTTATTTAGAATGTCTGCTTTAAAGCTAAATGTTATTTTACAGGCAGGGTTAATCTTTTCTCATTGGGATACTGAAAGGTATTGTTCATTAAAGTTGACTGACTGATTTATCTTAAGTAAATGTGCTATGCAGTCATCAGTCAGTACAGTGACTGCAGTCTGCTTAACCACTTGTACTAGGCATAAGACTTTTAAAAGATTTAAAAAAAGAAGGAGGGGTAAAGGCTTGCAAATAGAAGTAACACAGCATTCTGTTTTGGATAATGCGTAACATGACACCTGAGGAAAAAAAGATAGCATACTAGAAAGCTGTAAGAAGGTGTCTTGTTTCAACTGGTCAAATATTGACCATTTTCTTTCTAACTTAATTAGCTGGACAAAGGTTGAAGAGTGGAAGAATCGTAATAGCCTTGACTAATACGTTGAACTGGTAAACCCAATGCAAAGAAAATGGAAATTGCCAGCTATTGGAAATAAAATTGGAAACCAAATCCTTAATCAGTTATTTTTCATTCTTTTTTAAAAAAATTTTGTAGATATTTCCATTTTGAAATAATAGCTGATAAACTGTTGCTCACTATAGTTGATAAGAAGCTAAAGCATGTTCCTATCTTTTTATATGAAAAATGTTATAAACTTAATTCTTTGGCCTGCTTACATGCAGAAAAGTAGGCATTAAATTCCCTCCCACCACATCAAAGGAATCAAGAACATCTTTTTTTACTTTTTTGTCTGTTAGTGTATTGAATATTGCTATTCTGCATCTTCTCAGTAATTTTATAGCCTTTCATTGACCATTGGTAAGTAAACCGTATAAAAGACATCTTACCTTAAACTGGGGGGAGGGGAGAGAAGAATGGGGTCTGAATTTTGGTTATGAAAATGTGTACTTGCTACAGACTTTTACTAAGTTAGTAAATTTTATGTATACTTAGAACTTATATCCTTTTTTTCTTTCAGTTGCTTTTGCCAAGGATAAGCTACTTGACCCTGGTAACAGACAAAGTGAAGAAACACTTTCAGAAAGTTATGAGACAAGAGGAAGTTAGTGAAATATGGTTTGAATATGAAGGTACACCACTGAAATGGTGAGTTTATTAACTTTGTACCTCTACTCACTTTATCACGTAAAGAGTTAGCAAGTTTAGCACAGTGTCAGTACTTTTCCTGAACTATACGCTCTGTTTGGTTTCAAAGATGGCAAAAGAGTAGGAGAGGAAGAAAAGCATGTTGTTTGGGAAAATTGGAAGAAAGTTTAATGTTGTACATATTTTTTTATTATTCTGCTTATACTTAGTGTATGTATAAGGTAGAGATGGTGCTGCACCTGTTATTTATATTCTAGCTGTTACTGTAATAGAAATGCCTGTGATTTTACCTTTAGTGTTTCTTGCAGTAGAATTGGCAAGTAAATCTTTGTTTAGCTTACTCTGCCATCTTAAAAGATGCTTAATAACACAGGTAGGAAATATCATTTTTTTTTTTTAAGTCTGAGTGCAAATAGGATATGTGTTTAAAGATATAAAATGTGGGTAACCTTCACTTTTGACTGGTGTGTTTGCACTGTAAAACACAATCTCTCATGAACAGGCTCTTGTTGAATTCAGTTAGTTCAACTTTATTGAACTAATTGCAGTTTTCTTCTGTTATAGCCTGTTAAAAGTTATCTTTTTTTCTTTCTGAGAGGCTGGAGAATCAAACTGACATTGTCTCATTTACTTCGTTTTCATACATGCTGTTCATCAGATTTTGTTTCTTTCTTTTACTCCTATAAAGAATTTTAAAGAAAACATTCTGAGAGCTGCAGTCTTTGCTAGCTCTGTATGGATAGCATCAGCTCTTCAGAAAGTATTTAGTATTTTGAATGCTGAAGAGATTTTATATCTTTTTATTTCCTGTGTTGTAATAGGAAAGAAAAATACCAGTGTCTGTTTTAGCTTCTTGAACCTAGGTTATCGTGTGATTTAGCAAGCATCACATCATGGAGTCATTTTAGGCTTTGTGATGCAGTAGATCTCTTCTGGACCTTTTGTTTCTGTGAGACCAACCTAACGTAAAACTTGAAAATATTGTAAACAGAAAAGCATAAAACCTAGCTTTTTTTCACTTTCAAAACTGACTGGCAAACCCAGCTTTAAATATCTGTTTAAGTTATCTGAAATTTAACAATAATAGTTTTCTTTGTGTGCCATAGTGACCTTGAGTCAAAGATACCATCTAAATACACAGCAAGATACCAAGTTTCTCCCAGTGTGTTTATAATTTTATGTAGATAAAAGAGAGGAAACTACATTTTCACTGCAATTATAACAAGAAAGGCTAGAGGGGCTTTTTATCTCAACCAAAAATAGATCTGTATTTCCTGTTTTCCTGTAAGTTTTAAAATACCATGATGTTTAAACTAGAATTAAAAAAAAAATAGCTATAGAATATAGGTATGGAGTAAAAATGTAAATTATATTTCTAAAATGAAATAAAGAGTTAGTAAACTCATCAAACATTGAAATTAAGATGAATAGTGTGATTATGATCTGCTAATTAAGGCTCTGATCAGAAAATTTAAGCATATTCTGCCAGAAACAGCTCCACTGATTTCAATGGAAAATGTATCTGCAAACCATTATTTTAGGAAAATGGTGATCCACTGAATAGCTTTGTTTGCAGGAAAAACCCAAATACCAGAACTGAGGATTAGATTGAAGTGTTAGTTTGTAGAAAAAGACTAGTGAGCATTAATGCTTGATCTTCTTAAGTATAACTTCTGCTTTTAGAATCAAATAAAGCTTGGTAATAATATTGCTTCTTTGCAAGTATTTATTTTGCACTGTGAGGTCACACTTCTTGCAGTCTGTGTGGTTTCATACCTGGTTGGGATGTAGTGTATCTTTTTTTCAGCTGCAGTTCTGTTTTCCAGTGAGGTTTTGGAGGAAGTATGAAACATGATTTCAACTTCATGGTATGCAGCACTCAGGCCAGGCTTCTGAATGAGAATGAAGTTCTCCAGATTTGGAGTTACAGGGTCCTGGGGCCTCCCACTGGTGTTGTTAAGGCACAGGAAGATAGATGTCTCCTTGTTGTATGTTGCAATGTGTCACCAATTCAGGAATTACAGGAGGAGGTCATCAGAAACTATGAAAGGAAATAGATTAAATCTTCTCAGAGACTCTGCAGCTACAGGAGCCTAAACCTACAAGTACACTGAAGGAGATGCAGGCAGAGCCTGTGATTCTTGGATTCGAAAATGGTCTCCTAAGATATGGAAGGCCTGGAAGCTTGTGACTTCTGGCAGTAGGAGGAAAGCTTTTTCTCC
Organism: Merops nubicus; assembly: GCF_000691845.1. Classification (NCBI taxonomy): domain Eukaryota; kingdom Metazoa; phylum Chordata; class Aves; order Coraciiformes; family Meropidae; genus Merops; species Merops nubicus. Next base: position 10,678 of record NW_008599196.1, read on the forward strand.
ACCTGCACTTCTGTAACTACAGGATAGGTTCAGTGTTCTGGCTGCAGGTGAGGGACTGAATGCTCTGTCTAGTGATGCATCTGAGGTGGCTGAACCTGAACTGTGTAGGGGGACCAGGAAGATGTGAAAAGTGAAGTTAAAGATCTGCATTCTGCTTATTCTTCTTTACCAATCTCTCTAGGATCTTGAACACTGCTGTTTCATGGTCGCTGCAGCCAAAGCTGCCACTGATTATCACATCCAGAACTATTTTGTCCTGTTAGTAACAGCTGTGGATCAGCTCTGGTCCATCCAATGCCTGTATGAAGAAGTCTTGACCACTTGTGTCCCCCATGTTGCTTTTACAGCGGATGTCAGAGATTAACAAGAACCAGGGTCTGTGATGCAGGAACTCCTTGAGTTATTTAAAGACTTTTATCTGCTTCCTCACTTGGATTGCCTGATCTGTAACAAACTGACCATGATGTTGCTCTTACAAGTCTCTCCTCTGATCCTGAACCACAAGATCTCAACCAAGCTGTTACGTGTCCTGTTAAGTTTCATACATCTAAGCTGCTGCCTCACATGGAAGACAACTCTCTTCCCTCATCTGCCCTCCCTGTCTTTCCTGAGCAGGTTGCATCCATCCACCCACAGGAGCATTCCAGTTGTGCTGTCTCGCCGTATCTTGAGTAGCCCAACACTGTCATAGTTATGTCTCTGCATGTGGAGCTCCAGTTTCTCCTGCTTGTTTCCCAAGCTGTGTGCATTTATGTATGTACACTCATAGTAGACTCTCTTCTACCCTCTTTTATCATCTTGAGATGTCCCTTTGTAGCTGTCACCTTTCACCACTTGCTTTCCACCCATGCCCATTAATTTCTGCTTGACTATGTGTTGCAGTTCACACCCCTGTTGTCTGTGGTCTAAAGCTCTCCTCATCAGGCTGGCCAGCCTGAAGGCAAAGTTACTGTTGTCCCACTTAGGTGCAATTTGTCTCTCCCCAGCAGTTGTTTATCCCCAAAGAGTGTCCTGTGACTAAAAGCCAAGTCCTTGTCACACCAGCTGCACAACCAGTTATTGGCCAGCATTCAGGCCTCGCTGAGCCTTTCTCCTTCAGTGGTGAAGTTGTGGAGGTGCCACCTTGCCCCTGGAGCTGTATAGTCACTCTTGATACAATCAAGGGTTCCCTTGAAGCACCTAGGACTTGCGCCTGTGTGGTTGGACAGCAAGGGATAATAGTCCAAGCACAGGACAAACCTTACCAGCATGTCTGCAAGTTCTTAACAAGCAGCAAACCTCTGCAGGTGTCAAACGAAACTTGCAGATGGGGGAGGGCTCTATCCCCTGTAGGAGGGAGTCTTCTGCTGCTCTGACTGCTTCCTTTTCATGTGGATGTGCTGTTCAGGCTGCTCTAGTGCTTCCTCAGAACTTCCGGCCCCTTCTCTGACATTGAAGCACTGACTGCAGGTGGAGAAGGAGCCTGCCTTCTCTTGCCAGAGGTTGCAAGATTATGATCTGCGCTAACTTACAAGTCTTCGTTCACCAGTCCAATGACTGCAGTTGCTTTCTCTGCAGCTGAGAGTTCAGGCTCTCATCTCTGCAAGTCTCAGTGGAGAAACCATCAGTGTTTTTTTTTACCTCTTCCCTGATGCTGTGCAGCCCACCAGCCTCCTGCAGTTCCTTAACTTGGTGACATAGCTTCTCCACTAACACACACCCCTTCCAGGCAAGAACATTTCCTCTGCTTGCCCCAGCCCTCAGGAGAAGTCTCAGACTCTCCTGGCAGCTTGAGACCTGGAGAGCTGCATCCTCTGAGTTCTGCCTGCGTGAAGGCCTCTGATGTGCCAGGGGTAGTTTCTTCAGCAGATAACCCTATTGCTTGTTACCATCCTATTTGAACACTTGGACATGGCCTTCAGCAGAACTTCTGTTCCATTTCTGTGGACTGTGCTCTAGTCCTGGGAGTTGCATAGGTGTCTCTCTAGTACCAACTGGTTGGATGCTTGACCCTTCCTTATCTGGAAGACCAAAGGTAAAAGCACCCTTTGATGAGGCTGACGTATTGTTTGAAAATGATAGTCTTTGATTAAAAGAGCTAAGAAAAAGCTGTTTCTTTCTGAATACTAAAGGAAGAGGTGAGACTATTTGCTGGTGCAGCCAAAATTTTCCTCAATGAGACATCTGTTCATAGAAATACCTGGCCACTTGACACACTTAGTACCCCAGACAGTGTGGGAGCATAGCAGTTTTTGGTCCTGGATTTGTCAGTTCATGTGGCATGTCTTACTGAATTACCACAGTAAATTATTCTGTTCTGAAAGCAACCTACCAACTCATGCTGACACTTTCTGTTCTGGGTTCAGAAAGAAATTATTTAAAAAGTAGTAATTAACTTTCCTTACTGTCCATCAGTCACTTTTGAATGGATTTTTAGTACTTAATGCAGTGTTTTCCAGGACTTCTCTCACACTCTGAAACCACCTTCTGTGTAATAATAAAAGCAGTAATAAATTGATAATGGCTAGAAGACATGGTGCTGCTACCTATCTATACATTGAACACTTTCCAGAACCAATCATTATTCTAGCAACTTGTAAAAAAGATATGATCTCTTAGACATTTTCTCTTTGATATTTTTACCATTATTTCCTTCGAGAAAGTTCTGTACAGTCTGCCTGTTCTTGGCTCCCACTTTAATTCAGACCAGCTTGATTTCAACAGTACAATAATATTTTTGAAAAATTTTTGAAATTTTTTTTCATTTTTTACCATGCTGGGCTGGATAGCTCCCTTAGCTGTTGTTTTGTTTGTGAGGTTTGTTGTTATTGTTTGGGGTTTTTGTTTGTTGGATTGGCTGGGTTTTTTTGGGTGCGAGTGCAAATCTTTAAAGGCTTTTTTTGTGAATTTTTTTTTTTTTTTTTAAAATTCTCCTCCTTACTGAAGATTCTAGAGAGCACTTGTGTATTTCATTAATTTTTCAAATAAAAGTTGAGAAACAGCATTGCAGCAGTACCACTGGAACCAAGATCTTCAATGGGAGAATACTGATTCATAGCACAAGGTAGATTCATACTTAACAATAGAGTGAGAGTTTTTTATTCCATGTATAGATTAAGTTCTCTTCTCAGCTTGTATCTTTGTGCATCTCTTAATTCTCTATCCTGGTTAAGAAACCAGCTTTTATTATGAGGGGAAATATAAAGAATAGCTTTAGGATTGTTATATGGAGTGCTATTGTATACAGACTATTAAAAAATGCTTGTAATTATGTCTCAAAAAGTGAAAGACAGGATTATGTACAGGCATTACCTGAGGCTTTTATTGGCATCAGGTTAAATGCCAGTGTGTGAGAGCTGGAATGTGAAGCAGAACATGTCTTACATCTCAGGATTGCTTCACTCCTGTGGCGAACTTGACTCTTAATGGAAGGCTGCACTTCTTTGGTCTACTGCCTTCATTAATCTCATGCGTGCTGCTGTGGAGCAAAATGAAGTTAGGGCTGGTCTCTTTCAAAATAAAAACTATCTGTCAACTCTGCAAAGCACAAGGATTTTACTAAAGAAAGCTTCAGTACGTGAACTTCGTTTTGTGACCTAAACTGGGTGGAAGATCGAGAGGTAGGCCAAGAACTGAAACTTTTTTGAAAAATTTTTTTTGTATCTGTCTGTTTTGCATAAATCGAAAATAATTTGAAGTAATTGTTCATGTTCATCTAATTATCAAAAGAAGTCTGTTTTTTGTTAGCTTACGTGGAAAACCACTCTCATAGAGCTCTTGTTGAAGTCCTCGAGACATGATTGACAGTAGTAAAAAGTCATAGTGGTAAGAACGTGAGTACTAGCAGTGAACTGAGATAAATTTGGACACACATTACCTGTATTCTTTACTCCCTTTACCAGGAGAAGAGTTCTAGATACTTTCTTGATATTTTCCCCTAGCCTTTCTTTAAAGAAGTAACAAATGCAATAAGTAAACTCACAAATTATACTGTGTTGCGTTTGGTTTTTAATTCTACTGTTGTGGTGACTTTGTCTCAGCTTTGGAGTTAGCTCACCTGTAGAGGGTGCTAAAGAGCTGCTGTGTGAGTGTTTACCAGGACAGGAAATTTGCTTGGCACAGGTGCTTTTAGTGCAATGCTCTCGGTTATTGCTCTTGGACTTTCAAAACTTATGTACGTGCCTGGCCCTGTGTCCTGTGATCAGTCCCATTTCGTTCGGTGAAGCTACTGAGTTCACAGGGAAGTGTTACATTCATCTCTTTGCAGGATGAAAAGCTGGTATGGCTGTTTTTGTTAAGATTTTTGAAAGATAAGAGAGTGGAGCTTGGTAAGATGAATGCAAAAAAAAATTAAAAAAAAAAAAATTTTTTTCCAAAAATCTTGCCAGTGTCTGGTTGTGAGAAGATTGCAGAAAGACATCTTTAGAGTGAAAGTTTTGAGTATGTGATAAATATTCCTTATATTGCTGGAGGCTATATCTTCTAATTAATTTAAAGGACACCAAACTGTAAGTCAAAAGTGAATATTTGGAGGAAGTAGCTTCTTTGTGTAACTCCTTTAATCTAGAATACCACTGACATACAAAATTCCAGATTAATCTTTTTTTTTCCCCTTTCCTTCCATTCTTCTTAATTTGACAGTAAACACACAGAGTTCATCCTGATGTATCCTCTTTCAGCCCTTTTACAGATATGTCATTTTTTCACTTTACTAGTTATTCTCCACAATGACATCAGGCAGGTGGGAGAGGGAAGAGATGTTAAGGGTCAATGTGTTATAAACACAGGGCATTTAAATATCTGAAAGCAGAAAAGCGTAAGTTTCTGTCCGACCAGCTATTCCTACCATTATCAGGCTTTTTAACTAAAAATACTGTTTTGAAGGATTCCACAGAGCAGCTGTAGTTCACTTATGGTGTTGCAGAACTAGCAGTGTTTTATGGGCACAGCCTGGAAACCACTGGTTTAGGTACTGAACTTGTAAATTCCAGACTTGATTCTGCCAGAAGCTGTCAGTCATTTATACCTGCCTGTATAACTCTTCTGAATAAGCATTAATGAATGGTAATTGTAAGAATCAAACAGCTTTTTTTTTTCATCTAAATGCAGGTATGTTAACTATTACATGTAGAATTAAATGCATAGCTTGTATGTTCATTTATTATCTCTTCATTTGTAGGCATTACCCAATTGGTTTGCTGTTTGATCTCCACGCATCAAATACAGCACTGCCTTGGAGCATCACAGTGCATTTCAAGGTAAAATTGAAAGACACCTTTAATTAAGAATGAGTGTGGGATTTCATGAAATTTGGAAGCTAGGAAGCTTTCATAGTTTAGAAGTGGATGGTTTGACTAGAAGGGGAGAATGTTCATTCTTCTGGAGTAATCTAAAGCTTTCTCTAAATCTACAGCTGTTTTCCATTAGATCATATGTGCTTTCAAGTTACTTGCCTTTGAAAATGATTCTGTTGTACTGTGAAAATCCAAAAGTATTTTTCAAGCTAGATTATGAGTCTGTCAGTGCAAGTGGCTGTAAGGGAAGAACTTTCTAAAATGTTTCTAGTTCTGTTATCTTGAATTCACAGAAGATTGAGAAGTGCTCATCCTTTCAGGTACGTGACAGCCTGTAGACATTCTTGAAGTCATGGAATGATGTTGTACTTCATGTGGGTCCCTTCTAGAGAACTGAGTGAAACGGGTTTGGTCTTATGACAGCTTAGTCAGAAGAGGGACATTATTTTGATTACACATTGTAAAACCACTAGGTATGACCACATAGCACTACTGATCTTTGCTCAGAAGAGTGCTTGCGCAGGGTTAGCTTTGGTGTGGGATTCTTTCATGCTCTGAAATGCATTGTGACGGTAATCCCAGGTACGTTTTGAAGTCAAAATCACAACTAGAAATTGTGGCATTTAACTGGAACTTTAATTTCTCCACTGTAGAAGAAACAATGCAGTAGGAAAACTGGTCCAAAGGAAAATGTGAGGTTAATAGGCTTGACTTCAGTGGGTGAGATTTGAGATGAAATGAAAAGCATACTGGGAAGCAGTTGTGTTGAATGTTTTCATTCAGTTCTTCTCTTGAAGGTGTTTTAGAAGAGGTTTTACTAATAGTAATCATCTGATTCTTTTTGGAAGTGTGCAATGAAATCATACATTCTTATGTTGAAACTTAATGACTGACTGACTGAATCTGAAGTGGGGATGTTTTTGAAACCATTGTAATGACTACACTTCTGTTTGTTATGTATTAGAGAGGACTGGGATAAAGAAACTTCTAGAGTGTTTTGAAGAAACTGCAGTTTGTCTAGTTTTATAAATCATGATTTTTTACACACTCTGAGAACTCTGAGACATTGACAGGGGCAGCGTTTGGATGTTGCCATCCCAAAGTAGAGCCATCTTAAGAAATGTTACAGCACCACAGTGTTTTTCAATTTTATGTAGCAATGTAAACTGACTCTAATGTTCTTGTATTGCTTCTAGCCAAAACATTAGCTAATCTAATTTTGTCTCAAAGGTGTACATTAAAGATGAGCAGAAATAATATACTGATAAGGCAGTATTATTTTAAAAGATGATGTAATTTAGTTTTTAAAAATATAACACCTTGGATTAAGCACCTGTTTTTGATGTAATCTGAAAGTTTATTTAAATAAACTCCTCTTAATCCTTAAAGTCAAAACATAACTGAAATGTATCAAAGCCTGTCAAAATATTGAAGACATCTTCATGTGTTACAGTTTCTTACAGCTAAATCGTTTAGGTGTAAGATTCCCGCCTGGATTGTTCATTTGATTTGTGTGTAGTTATTCTTCAAAGAGCTGTAATTTTTATTTGGCTTAATTGAACAGTATTAGTTTTTTTCCTGGGGTTGAACTTTCACTGTCATGGCCTTCTCCTTTCTTTTACCAAAGCATGCAGTCAACAACATATATCTCAAACATTCATAAAGAGTGTTTTTAAACTATTTTCCCCCCATCAATTTCCTTTGTTCAAAGTTAAAAAATGAAATAAGAGGTGGTGAGGTGCTCTGGAAAAGGTAGCACTGTTGGAGGGGAGGAAATTGGGTGTGCTGGGGAAAGGGTAACGTTCTCCCTCTGCTGAAGCCCTGCCTGGTGGTGCCTGTCTCTCCACCCATGATCTGTATAAGGGAGGAGAGACTGAATCTGTTTTTGTGTAACAACAGCCATTTTCTTGGCTTCTTTAGCTAAAAATTGGGTCGGGTGGAGTGAAAAAGTACTTTTCTATGCAGCATATGGATAAATTGTACTGATAGGAGTCATTGTGGAAGCCAGGAGTTTAAATGAGAGGCTTTTAAAATTAATCTTTCTTGAAAAGAAGACCACTGATGGTAACTACGCTCAAATACATGTATGCTTCCCCTGCAACTATGTATGTTCCTTATTACTGGTGTAATTTTCTGTAAATGTAGCCTAATGCAACTAGATTGTCAATACAAACAGGCGTTTTGTGAACTAGAACTGATAGATACATGTGGGTGGAATGGAGTTATGAAACCAGACTGTTGAAATCACCTGTGGTGTTTTTGGAACAGTCTTATGTGAGAGGACATGCAGTGCTCCTGTCTGTACAGATAATACCTACTTCTTTATGGCCAAATTTATGCAGCAAGTGTACTCTTTTGTTTCACGTACCAGTAGACTACTTGAGCTTTCTAAAAAAAAAGTCAACCCTATAACTTTTCTTTCAAAGATACAGAACATGAAAGGAGTAAGACATTACCAATAAGAGTACTTGAATTAAAGCTACTCATGGGATCTAATAAATCTTCAGATCTCATAGCTGTATAGCCAGGGGTGGCTACCAGCTTGCTGACAATTGTATCTATCTTCAGGGAACTGTATAAAGTTATTTACATTTGATCACTTTTTCCTCAAGTAGTAAGAAGGCAAGAAGAATTAAAAAAACAAACCAAAAAGCCACCTAAGCATACATGTCCCATATTTAAGTATAAAGCTTAGTGTTCTGTGCCCTAGTTTATAAATCAGTGGAGATGCCATATTTTCCGTTGGTAGTCTCATGTAGGTGTAAATGTTTCATATGCTTCTTGTAGATGCAGCTGTGTTGTTTAAGTTATCATTTTCATATCAGGTTTTTCAGCTTCTGCTCACAGTAGTGCACAGAAACACGTCTGTGTTTTCCTTCTGAAGAGTAGACAGCACTGGGATTGTAGGAGTGTTTTCCAGTATTTCACGATGTTACCCCTTAGAAGCTGGGAAAATCAGTCATGCCACATAGCTTTATGCTACTGTGGCTAGATAGCTTCCACTAGCTTAGCTAGCTTTGACCAGTTCTAAATATCTCCTTGCTGTTCCTTAGACTACAATGTATGTACTCTAGAACACTTACACAGGGAGTGACATTCTTTGTGATGTGAAATTTATTGGAAGAAAGTCATCAAGTAGATGCCTGTCTGTGGAAAGACATGTCAATAAAAAAAGATCCTGCAGTTCAATATTTAGACATGTGTAACAAAACAGTTGTTGTAACAAAGCTGTTTCCATAAACTTAGCTAAAACTTCAGCTTTTAATGGTGAATGTAATTTTCTGGCTTCCTATATTACTTGGCATTAGGTACGTTCCACTGTTTCATCTTTGTCTTTTTTTGAGGGATGCCCATGTCTCACTTTGAATTCTTGCATGTAAATAACTTTTTTTTTTTTGTATCCAAGTGTGCTATTTCTGACTGTTCTTTTCTTCTGGGTTGGTTACCAGACATTACTTGTTTTATTTGAGCAAGTAAGTTAAACTTCTAAAAGTATTTTACAATGCCTATGCAGATGTCAGCTGGCAAGTAACAATCCCAGTGGTATTTTCCATTCATCTCAGGCCCAGTTATGCAGAGATGCTCAGCTTTGTAGAGGAGAAAGGAAGCAAGGTCTGCCCTAGAACTTTCCTTTCTGTTCTGTTCAGTTTAATGTTTTTGGCCATCCTCATGTGACATTACCTCTGTCTTTAGATTTCTAGTCAGCTCCATATACACCAGTTCTAAGTAACAACAGCACTCCCCCTGTGAGTTCAACACCAAACCATGTCTGCTTCAGTGGAAAACATATTGGCAATCTTCTCTTCCTTCCTTTATACTCCACTTTTGGAGGATACTCATCCTTTTGGTACACAGTTTCCAGAGTCTGAGTTCACTGTCGTAAGAAGAAATCACTATATGAAATTCTGTTATTTAATTTCCAGCTCTTTTCAATAACCTAATGAGGAGGGAACTATCTCTTGTCCTCAAAATTTCCTTCAGGTGAGGCATCCCCCAGCTCTCTTTCATGTTGCCAACTGTTAGTGGTTCGTGGGTATTTTGAGTTCCTGTAGTTTGAAGCAGTCTTCAGTATGTGTCCTGGGCTTATGTGGAGGAGGGAAGGTATGGGTTTTCCCAGCATCGTATTGCTCCTACTGTGATACGTTAACTATGTTGTAAAAGCCATTGAAAAATATCCCATTATATGTACTTGCATTTCCATAACGATTTTGACAGTGCCTCACAAAAGCTTTTTTAAATAACCAGTTTGTACTGGGTTAAGAGGAGAGGTCCTCTTGTGGAATAACGGATGAGAATTAAAGTATAAAGACACTTGGCAAACCCACGTTATGAAGGGGAGTACTGATGATGCCACTCTGGTTTGATTCTGGGAGTTTCTACTGTTCTGCATGGTCAGAAGCAACCGTGAGAAGATGATGAATAAAGAGAGGATAAAACATGCTTGGTTTTTAAACCTTTGAAAACTAAAGACAATGAATTTGTGATAGTGCATGCTTGTGTTATTGTAAAATAGCAATACTGAGTGCTGAAAAAAGAAAAACTGGAGGAAGAACAACCCTAGCTGTTGTACCTACCTATACAATGCTGAACTTCTGATAAGTTAATTTCTGAAGAAGTCTATTGTGTACCCAAATCAGATTTACTGCTATAATTCCTTAATAAATGAATTAGAAAAGGTAGTTATAATTTACTGAGGGGATAAAAGTTACCTGAGGAATGATAACTGCGCGTCTGCGATGCTGGATGCAGTGTGCCATCTCTAACCAAATAAAAGTCATATAGAATCAAGTCACACAGCAGGCTAGCAGTAAGCATATGTACTGGGGAAAGTTGGAGCTGAAAAGGATTCCCAGTATTTCTCAGGAAGAATGTTCGTAACTGGCATATGTGTGATGGTTCATATACGTGGATGATGACACTTGGAAGGAACATGTTTCAAAGGCCTGTGTAGAAATGGGTGTTAAATTGCCATTGTGAGTCAGTAGAAACTGGGTGCTTGGTACTTCTCTCCCATTTCTCCTGTTCACTGCCAGAGAATTAAAGATCTGCTTGAAAATGTGTTTAAACGCTTCATTTCCTGAATTTTGGATGCAAGGCCTAACTACGTCCACTAATGTATTTAAATGTATTTATGAAGCTGAAGTTGGGGATTTTCTGGTTTTACCAGGAAATTGTTCAACTTTTATTTTTCCTGAAATATTTTTCACTCCAAAACCTTTCTTGCAGAGTGAGAGAATGGTTGTTACCTTCTTCCATAAGTAGAGATTCCAGTGTGCTTCTTTTGTGTAAATATAAACCTGACTAAAATTATCATTTATTCTTCATCTTCTAAGGTATGTGGTGTGTTTATTTCTCTTGATCTATATTTTTCCTTTGTAGAATTTTCCAGAAAAGGATCTTCTACACTGCCATTCTAAGGATGTGATTGAAGCTCATTTTATGGCTTGTATAAAAGAAGCAGATGCTTTAAAGCACAAAAGTCAAGTAATCAATGAGATGCAAAAAAAGGATCATAAGCAACTGTGGATGGGATTACAGAATGGTAAATATAATGTGTCATATGTTAGCTATATTTAGGTCTAGCATGCTAACAATTTCTTCAAATGTTAGACAGTTTAGTACAGGATATGAAATGTCATTGTTCTGAAGAATTTTAGTCTAACATCATGAATATTTTTCTTTCTTTTAAATCACCATTTATGTGATAATACAAATGTGGCGTGAGTTATTCAAGGAACTAAATTGAGTCATGACTTTCTGTTAACAAACCAAAACTAGCAACAAAACAAAGTAACTAGGTAAATTTTGTCTAGTGTACTACTGTGCAACTGCTGGGCTTTATCTGGGAGACACCAGGGGTGTAAGTGGTGTTCACTGTTAACAATCTTGAACTGCAAAGTAAAAAAGTTAGTTAATGATTAAGGATTGTCACTGATAAACAGTACAGGTACAAAAAGTTGCCCAGTGGACGATGAATTTTACTTTTCACGCCACCTGTTTTTTTAATTATTATTATTGCTAATATCACTGTGGCTTTCACAAAGATAAGTATTGACTTGAAAAATTTGACAAAATAATTCAGAGCAGGAGATTCTAAAATAGTTTTCTTAGCTTGCACAAATAGCATGAATCTATATTGCAGCACAAAATATAACTTCTTTTTGCTTTAGTGTCTTGTTTCTCTAATGTTTCTTGGAAGTTTCTAAGTTGAGAAGCTTTCTAAGTATTTCAGGAACTGCTATCTGGAATGGGTGGTAACGCTACTTTCAGTGGGTTTCCTTACCTCCTGAAGCTGTCATTTATGTTTTTATTGATAAATGTGTTTTATGAAAGCTGTAAGAATGAAGATGTTTAGTAATTTGTACCTCAACATAGAATAAACACTCAATCAACATCTTCCCATGTGTTTATAAGGAAAATTTAAATGAAACAGGCAATGCTTTGAATGCAAGCCTTGAGGCATGTGTTTGCTTTAGACAGTGAGGTTCCAAATCAGTTTGGGTTTAATGTTTGTGTTGAATGAGTCTGTGGGTTTTCCAATATTTTAGATTTTTTTTTTTTCAGTTGTACTGCCTTTAAGATAAAAGTTACTCCTGTAATAATTTTTAGGATTGAGTGCTTGTTATAAGCTCTGCTTTCTATTTTTTATTTAATTAAGGGAGAGTTAGAAATTGAGGGATTATATTAATTTGCCATTTGATTGGTGAGATCTTAAGAGATGCCATATACCTGCTAACTTACCAAGTAAGAAATTGCACTTTATCTGGTTCAACTCAAAGTACTTCTTGAGAGATTCTTTTTTGTATAGGTATTAGTCATCAAACTGACTCTTAATTCACTTTTGAGAATCAGCAGTAAATAGAGAGTTTTTGTACACTGGAAGCCAGATTTGGTATAAAACCCATGTAACAATGTAAGCTTTAGGGAAATATAAGTAAATTTAAACTGAAATTTTAATAATCCTGCAGAAAAAAATACTCCTGCTCTAATAGTATTTATTGTGCAAGTAGTTTATTCAAGAGAAGCAAGATTCTGTGCCAGCATAATTTTTTCTATTTCAAGAATTACTAATTTCTATTGCAAAAAGAAATCCTGTCACTTGAGCACTGAGACAAAATGTTTGCAGCAGAGCACTTTACATGCTCTTTTTATTAATACCTTTAAAAATTCAAAGGCCTCTAATATGAGTTATGGGTATAATGAATTATGAGAACAGTAATTCAGAAGAGTTCAACGACACAATTAAATGGTATGAGTTAAGGTTCTCAACAAGAAGTTACAGAACCTTGATACCCGCAATATGTAAGGTGAGAGAAGAGCTATGCAATGTGTTCTTCCCATGCTCATCTTAGGCTTCACCTTTTGGTTGTTTGTCTAAGGTATCTTCAGTCTTGGGGAAACCAGAAATTTACTGGTTTGCTTTTAAGAACAGAGGTTGCCTAGCAAGGTTGATTTCAAGAAGGTTTCACTGTACTTAATGACAAATTGCACCTGTGGAATCTGACACCTAAATGAGAAGTTTAAACTATCTTTTGAATACTTTCAAATGCTAATTTTAATTTCTCAGCTCCTCATAAAAGAGAAACAAGAAAAGCTTGTGAAACCAAGAAAACTCTTTTTAAGCATGCTGTATCTTTCAATATGTTTTTATAGGCTTTCGTTTGAGATGTAATAATTTTAAAGCTCTTTGTGAAACAGAATGAATGACCACAAAAAAAGAAAAGAAAGTAGCATTTGTGATAACTGCCTTGTAAGTAATGATACATCTGCAGGCTTTTTTTTTCCTGAGAAACTTGAAACAATTTTCTTTGGCTCTTAAATAGAGGGAGTACTTTTTGTTTAATGAATGCTACCAATACTTGCAAGATATGTATTAAACTTAAGGTGTGGGGTTTTTTTTTCTAAATCCAGTTGTGATAGTTGGGAGAAATGTAACTACCAATTACAAGTGTAATTTGGTATAATGTTTCTGCTGAGAGGGAAATGCTTGAACAGGTAGCATAAGAAACTTCAGTTGCCTCTAGATGGCTTCATGGGTGGAGTTGTAATAGCGAATTTGTGGCAAAATCTTGTTCCGGTAACAGCTGGTAGGTATTCACAACAACCTTTACATCCCTCTTCCCACCATTTCTGGTTTTGTGTTGACGTACCAAATCAGGAAGGTAAACATACTTTTCTGTCTATTGCTTGTGCTGTGATTTCACTTGTTGTTCAGAATTCAGTTAGCCAATTTTTGACCACAAACCAGTTATTTCTTAGCCACAACACTTTTTTGGGATGGGTACATCTGTGTTCCACTAGTTTTGACCAGTGTTATGGATGTCTGACTGTATTAGGGAAGCAATAAAGGCAGACTGTATAGCAATACTGGCCTCTCTTCCTTTGCAAGAATTGTTAAAATTCTTTGGTCAGAATTGACGTAACTTTTTCACTACTGTTCTTGCTTTAGTGCAGTTATGGCTGTTTTTATCATGGATAGAGGATTTTCAAGTGGGTGGTTTCTTTCATCTTGCCTTTTCTGTAGAAAAATAAAAGCTTCCAGCTTTGAAACACTGAGAGTTTGAGGCCCTAGTGATGACTTGGGATCAAACAAATGAAATCTCAACTATTTTTAGGGGGAGAGCTGTATTTTTTTTTTTTTTTCCATGGTTCAAAGAATATCTATAACTTCAGTATATAATGGTTCTGATGAAGGAGGGGGGTTAGATTCAACACAGCTGCTTTTCATCAGTTGTAGAGAGACATAAGCAGCCATATCCTGAAATTTTCACAGCCGTCCTTTATAACTGGTGAGGACTAGACTAGGTATTTCTGATACATGAGTCAGGAAAATAAGCAGTAAAAATTCATAGCCATTTTTAAGGCTTCTTATATATATTATAAAAATATAATGAAGTCATTATTTTACTGAAAATATTATGGAAAAAGAATGTAATGCTCATTTATGTTGTAGGCCTTACCAAAAGTTAAGTGGCCGTGTTGAGTTGTTTTTATTAAAAAAGTCCTGCAAACATGTGTTGTCCTTTAATGTATGTGATCTCTTTCTTTTCTTACTGACATAATCAGGCCTTTGTTGTCTTGCATTTATTTCTAAAGTGTATCTAAACCAGTCTTGGGTTTTCAAGGGGTAGAAGTCATGTTTTTTCTGCGTTATCACATTCCTGTTTAGAAATGTTTGAACTATGAAAGAAAAATTATTTAATACATTATTAGCTTCTCTTTTGTGCTGTGTACACGTGGCCCACTCAAGTTTGATGTGTGTTTCTCCTTTTCATAGAGAACTGGTGGGAGTGATGCTGTTCTTTATCTCAGTCCAAGATGAGGAGCATGCTTTGGTAGCTGAACAAATCTCTGTAATCTCAACTGATCGTTTGAAACCTAAATTAGGCGGTATATACTTAGAAAATGGATAAAGAACTGGCTTG
>NW_008599197.1:0-570 GCF_000691845.1 Merops nubicus
TTTGTGTGTTAAAAGTTTGATTCTTTTTTTTTTTAAGAGAATAAAATAGAAGCTATTTACAACAAAACAATCAAACAACAACCTCTTAAAATCCCGTATAGCGAGTGTAGTTCTCGAGATAAAAGGGGAAGGAAAAAGATCTAAATGAATAAAATATCTTCCAATTTCCAATTCTTTCTTTTTTTTCTTTTTTTTTTTTTTTTTTTGTTTCCTTTAGAGAGTGCCGGGGGGGTTTCACTAAAGCTCGCGTCGGCAGGCGTCCGTGCGTCTGTCTGGAGGTAACACGAGTTAAAAAATAATAATAATAATAATAATAAATGTACAGTGCAAAGTGTGATGTGAGTGAGGTAAACGGTCCCGGACCGGCGCGGCGCAGCGGGACCACCGGCGGCTCCGGCAAAACCCCCGGGCTAAAGCTTTTCTCCTTGGAAAGGAAAAACCAACAACACGAGAACAAGGGCAGAGCCCAAACAGAGCCCAGACAGAGCCGGGTGAGATCCTGCCCAGATCCTGGTGAGATTTCAGCCAGATCCTGGTGAGATCCCGGCCAAATCCTGGTGAGACCCCAGC
>NW_008599197.1:812-1012 GCF_000691845.1 Merops nubicus
GATCCCAGCCAGAGCCTGGTGAGATCATGGCCAAACCCTGGCGAGATTGCAACCAGAGCCTGGTGAGATTCCAACCAGAGCCTGGTGAGACCCCAGCCAAACCCTGGTGAGATCCCAGCCAGACCCTGGTGAGATCCTGGCCAAACCTCAGCCAGACCCTGGTGAGACCCCAGTGCCGGCGAGGGGAAGGGGCCAGGGGC
>NW_008599198.1:0-1965 GCF_000691845.1 Merops nubicus
AATGAGGACTCGCTTCTCACACGTGTTATTTATAATATCTTTGAAAAGCTAAGATTCTCCTTTGGGAGAAGTTAGAATTCTTGTAGTGTATCACACATAGCTCTATTATATAGCAGTTACAGAATATGTAAAGGATTATGTACAGTTAGCTAAGAAACACACCTTTGAAAATTAATAGTTAAGGATAGTAGCCTTACAAGCTAACTTATCACATGTAAGTCCATATGCAGCACATTGTTATATTGTATGTGAATTAATGGTTCCTTTAAAAAAAAAATATATTTTTTTTTTTAAAGGCAAACAGAAAATCCACCAAACACATACATTTCCTTTTCACTTCAAGTCATATTTTTTTACAAATACTGTATTTTCTGATTTTGCTTTGTAAATACTGTACAGATCTGTGAAGTAGTTAAGTTATACCTATTTGTATTGGGTGTTTTACAGTTCCCCTCTTCCTAAAAAGCCACCGCTAGAGAACTATTCTTCTATAAAATGCCTCTCTGCTCAAGTTCAAACTGGTAGCATAGCACAGTAATGAAGTTCCTGCTTGCTCCACCAGGATTATGCACATCATCCATTATTAAATGCGTGCATCTTCCACGGGAAGTTCATTTCCTTCATCATTAATAAGTGGAGTGGAGGTTTTGAGAACAGAGTAGTTCATGATAGCTGTATTGTTTTAAAGGTTATTTCATTTGAATCAGCCTTTATTTGAAAATGTTGTGACTCATAATTGCTCAGAAAAGTGATGGTGTGGTGCCATTTTTCTAAGACCATGTAAAGCATTTATGTGGAAGCTTCCATTAGTGACCACAGTTATTTCACAATTGTGCTTCCGGAAAACGGATAGGATTTTTCTTTGTATTTTAAGAGAGGAAGGTAGCAGAAGACAACTGCTGGTGGATGAAGCAAGATTCCAAGCTCAAAATAGAGGTGGCTGTAACTTGGATAAATTAATTGAAGTAAATGGTAAACCCAGATGTGAGGGATGAAATTTTGTTTGCAAACACTGTTAGTAGTATGGTGTGAAAAAAAATAAAAAATAAAACTTGGTTTTCAGAATTAGAACTGAAGGGTGAAAAAGCACTTAAGTTGGAAACCAGAAACATCTGAATAATGCCTGAGAAATAGTTGAGATGGTGGGTTTTGCCTGCTCATTAGTCACTTCATTAGTAGCCTGCTAATTTCTTTGATTGCAGTTTCAGATAAACACATCTGAATTACTTGTAAATTAGCTGGCTAATGGTAGCAACCTACATACAGCTGACCATTTGTGTGCATTTACTCTGCTGCTAAGAAGGTAAATTCTGCAGTCTGAAGCATGTTTGTCATTGCTTGCAAGCGTTCTCCAGTTCAGTTATGTCTAAGGCAATACCTGAAATTAATTTGAAACTATTTATTATATGGTAGCTTATCTGTATTGCCCTTAGCTTGAACTGGTATTTTGTAATCATTTTTAGACTTAGGGATTTATGTGATTTTTCTTTTGGTTGAAGGAAGAGATAATAAGTAAAGTCTGCTTTGTATGATACAAGTTCTTGTATACTGCATACTTGTCCTTATTACTGTCCAGTTACTGGTTTTTCTTTTTCATTCATGTGTATGACTTGCAAGCAGTAATGTCATAGTGATGTGTGTATCTTCTGCTTTTGGGTCTGAAGTATCTCTGCATCACTGTCTTCTTGTTAATTTGTAATGAAATTTTTTTTTTTTTAGTTTGAAAATTGCATTATGATGGTAAACCAAACAATTTTAAAGATGTAAATTTTGAACAACATAGTATTGCAAATTGGGGCATGTTACAGGTCCCATCTGTCACTTGGTGATACTTTGTTTTATAGCAATGGATTATTGCCTTTGGTGTTGTCATAATTTTAAAAGTAAGAATTGGACTTAGAGACACAAATTATGAGATAAATAATAATAATAAATAAATAATGTCTAACCTAAATCTATCCTTTT
>NW_008599199.1:0-15624 GCF_000691845.1 Merops nubicus
AAGGCGCCTCCTGGGCTGCGCTGGCGCCGCAACTCCCACCCGGGGCTCGGGGGCGGCGTAAGCTCGGCCCTCTTGCCGTCCGCTGCGCTCCCGCGTTCTTCTGCCCCAAAATACAGGGGTGCTGAGAGTTAGCGCTTGCGTCTGCGCGAGGAAGTTGCTCCGAACACGAAAACTTGCTCGGCGATTGGAACTCTTAGATAGCTACAGCACTGCAGGTGAACGCAGGGATTATAGCTGACAGGATGCCTCGTTCCCGCTAAACAGCGTGCACTGCGAGTTAGTTATTGAAGAGATCAGACTGCCCAGATAAAATGGCTCACCAGTTTTCCTATAACGAAAAGTCTTAATGTTTGGGGGGGAAAAAGCCAACAACAACCACCCAAAAAAACCAATCCCAAACAGTCAAACAACAACAAAAACCCCAGCCACAAACCCAAACCCTTCCAAGAGCAAAACAGGCCACACTGAAATCAATTAACTGAAACTAAGGCCTTACCAGAAAAAGCAAGACATCAGTGTGAATGGAGGTACCCACTGCTTTCATTGCTGAAACTCTTACTAGCTTGGTTTCATAAAGAATGGCTTTCTGCTGTATGTGTTACCTGTGGTGTTCTAAGTGCTCGTTAGAATTCGGGCATGTTACTGGTCCAGTCCTGGCTAAGGAATTTGTACTTGAAATTGTAACATACTCAAGAGCAAGGGGAGAGCACAGCAATGAACCTGTCTTGCAACTTGCTGCAGTTCTATGGCAACTTAGGGTGGACACAACTGAGACAAAATACTTAATTTTTGTAGAGCTACCAGAATTTCAGGAGAGGTGTTTTTAATATGCAGTTCCCTTTCTGTTTTCACTTTCAATTTTGCTTAGAAAGACTGAGCTACTGTTTGTGGCTATTACAGCTTTGGTTTTAAAGCTCAATGCCAACGCTCTACATTTGCTCTAAAAACCTATAAACAGTAAAGTTTGCCATGTACTGGACTTCCAGAAAGAAATATTCCCCTCCCCACTCATATTTCTCCTGTCTGTTTTAGCTAGGCCTGTACATTTCCTGGGAAGTCTGTGGAAGAGGTAGTGGAAAAAGCAGTTAACTTTGAAGGGCTGCAGTAGTAACTTTCTGTAGTACAGTGTTAGAAGCAACAATGCTGTTAACCTCTGCAGCCTGTAAGAGGTTAGACCACCTGAGAAAGTAGATGTGACAAAGGAAAAGTCATATTTCCTCGTGGATTCTCTTCAGACATACTCACAAAACCTGGCAGTGGATGTTGGAACACATTTTTAATTCGGAAGGGAAGAGACTGTTACAGGGAATATAGTATTTTCCATTGCTTTGAGCTTTGTCTTTAAAAATACTGTAATTTAAAAAATACAGTCATTTTCTGGACCATCTGTTGCTATTTGTAGACAGTCAGCCTTGAGGTACTGCTAGAAGTGGTGCCTCCCTGTCAGGAAAAGCTTTGCAGGTATAGGTATATTTCTGAAGAAATTAAGTCTAATTCACTAAAGCTCACCTCACCTTCATTGGTATAGAGAATTTAGAAAATTCTTTCTGAGATACATCTCAGAAATCTTGGCAATGTTCTCTTCACCTGGCATTAGAGAAGGTGCAACCCCCCTGGTTCTCCCAAAGGCTGTGTGAGGCAGAGAGCTGGCCCGGGGAGCTGCACCAGCGTGTTTCAGACTTTGGAACTGAACGGTGCAGCTGGTCTGTTCAGACACCACTTATGCAATTGAGTGATGTTGTGTAATTAAGACTAAGGTGCTGGTAGTTTTTTTCATGCCATTTTTCTAAGCAACACACATAGACTTAATCATTGAGTTCAGGTCTAGCCTGTAATTAGCAGCTTTAGTAGTAGCTGCCAAGAATGTGTATCAAGGTAAATGACAGCAGGACTTGATGCATTTTGGGTGGTAGTTTCACATCCTGGGTTTGTTAGCAAATCTGATGTTTCTTCTTCAGCTGACAGTCCCTGCTATTGCTACTCCAGCATACAACTGTAGGGTGGTGTGAGTATCACACAAATAAGTTCCAGCAACGTCTCTGGAGCAGTTCTGCCACTTGAACAATACCAAACCCCACCACGGTTTTGAACTCTGCTGCCAGAGTTATTATCTGCTGATAGTAATAATAATAATTGTAAACTTGTTTTCCCACTGCTTGAATTTCCGTTTCTTTGGACATCTCCATAGCTCTGGGTGCCCCTGCAGAAAGGAGGAGTTAGGGGCTTTGTTTAGCCAGAAAAGAAGGTGGTGTTTCTCTGGGGTGGTGCATGTGCTGCACACTCCTCACATGTGTGGCAATAGTGCTTGTTGATTGATCTTAAGGAGATTAATGATTTACTTCCATTATAAAGTTAGTGTCCCATCCATACGTGCAGAATCATCTAGATACTTGAAGTCATTCTAATTCAAGCTGTCAAGCCCATCAGACCCTCAATTTCATACCATGTAGTTGCTCTGTACTGCCAAAGCATTTCAGTGTGTCTGTTCTCACTACTTTTAGGCCTATTTATGAGAATTTGAAGATGCTGGACGTGTGATTAAAGATCTGTAACTGAATGGGTTTTTCATTTCAGCACTGACCGCATTGAGGCTGTGCCGCTCAGCACAGCTGTTGATGGATTTAAGTCACATCTGGTCTTCAAAGAGATTGAAAAGAGGCTCCAAGAGGTATTTGCCTACTTTACCTACAGCAGGATTTTAATTTGACAGAACATGTGTGAAACCTCATCGGAGTGTAGCAGCATCAATCACTTCCTCAGTACTGCTCATTGAAACAAATGTTACTGCTTTGAGTTGTGCTGTGCCAGGAATCTTGCTGTGCTCTACCATGGTTTTGAATGTTTTTTATTTAAGGCAGTTTGTACCTTCATATAGGTATTTTGGCAAAGTCAAGTTTAGATTGTATGTGAGGAGCTTGATAACTAACACAAGAAACTTGAAATTTGTGTTTGGTGTTTGTTGCTTGCTTTGTAAGTGTGATAAGAGGAAATCACATTTTGTCAGACTTACATCAAGACAAGATTCTTAGGACTAGTAATTTTTCTTAGCTGATAGATTTTCACAGATAATCATAGCTTGTGATTTTTATTATTTTTAATGGTTGTTTAAATGAAGCCTAGCAGGGGGAAATAGGTATTTTGATGTTAGTAGAAAGGGCAAAGGTTTTTACATTACTTTCTGTTTAATTCATATTATTTTAACATTATTTTGAAGTAAGTGAATAATTTGCACATTGCATGATCATTACAGGAAGGAGAGCAATTTGTCAAGAAAATTGGTGGAGTCTTTGCCTTCAAAATAAAAGATGGTCCAGATGGGAAAGAAGCGACTTGGGTAGTAGATGTGAAAAATGGTAAAGGCTCTGTGGCACTTAATTCAGGTCAGTGCTGGTTTATTATGTCATTGCAGAAAACACATAAAAGTAACAAAAAGAATGTGAATTCATGTTCTGTATAAGCTACAGTGACCTTGAGCAAGGTACTGTAGAGCTACCTTAATTTTAAACTTTTCTTACTAGTGACACTTAATCCATATGGTGTTTTCCACCAAGAGTTAAACACCTTCTACTCTGAACTCTGTCTACATAATTGCAGGTTTTCTTAGAGGCTCCAGACAGATCTGTCATATGACTTTTACAGGGATCAGAATTTTAAAAAATGAAAAATTCAAATCTGTGTGGTTTTGTTGTTATCTCCTCTTAAAATTTGGGCCAGAAATGTAATTTGTAGTTGTTGCTTCACTTGGTTTGTTGGAGATATTAGTAGGTGGCATAATGGTCAGTGAGAGTGAAACGTGACAGAGAATTTGATTTGGAATTCATTGGTCCAAGTTACTACAAAAAAAGAACACCACTTTTCTATTGTATGGACAACACCTTATCAAAGACTTGATAATAAGATGAGTGTAGGAAAAGATTTGTGCAGTTTTTAGCCTTTTGGTATATACATCAGTATTTCTGTTAGAGCTTATTACAGTATTTTTTCAGCATATTTATAGTAGAAGATCCTAAAAACTTCTGGATTTGCATTAATTCAAATGGGTGCTTTTAGAGTGCACATGTTGTTCCCATTGAAGGAGAGGGCAGGAAATGCCTGAAATTTCAGTGACAAATATCTTCAGAGAGTGTCACAGGGGAAAACACATTTATTCTGAGTTGATCTTAATACTAGCAAATTTAAGCTTGGTAGAACTTAAGATGATTGTTAAATAACATTCTCTCTGATTACAAGTAGATTATTATATCTTTCTGAGCAGTGAAATTTGTAGCACATTTCAGAAAGGTCCATCTGTCTCCAGCTTTGGGATGTTGTGTGCTACAAGGTGGCACTGTTGCCTTTTGGCTGCTGATATTTTTATAATAGCTCTTATTTGTATGTGCTTCAGGTACTATTTAGCTGACCTGTAGCGTTAACAGAGTCTTCATGGACTTACAGCTTCTGTTACTGTTTCACCTCTCAGTTTGAATCCTCATAGTCAACTCTTGTCTTACAGATCAGAAGGCAGATTGTACAATTACAATGGCTGATGCTGATCTGTTGGCTCTCATGACTGGCAAAATGAATCCTCAGACAGTAAGTACAGCAAAAGTAGGATTATAAGAGGACTGTTTGCTTGTTTTAAATGTGTTTAAATTGAAATAATTTAAGTCAGTCCCCTCCTCCAAAACGGCCACAGCTGATCTGAAAAATGACAGTTCTTGGTTTTCTCTGGACGCAGTGGCTAAAGTAAGAAAACCCAAGAAAGACAGTGGCTACTCTTCAAAATGAGTATGTAGTATCTCAAACATCCTGTAGATAATCCAGAGGGGCAGATAGTAATGCTTGGTTTGCAGAGAAGAGGGGGAAACCCGTGTTTGCAGTGTGACTTGAGAAAGGAGGAGTGCTGGCCCTCTGCAGGGCTTTACACTCATAGCTGGCATTGGTGTGAGAAGTTGCAGTTCCATACTTTTAAATTCAGAGTGTTCTGGGTAACATTTGTTTAAGGTTTTGGTCTGATAATCATGGGGTAAATAGGAATTTTCACAAACTAAAGTGTGTCTAGGAGAAGTTTGAAGGTAAAAATCATTACAGAGATATTGTAATGTTCTTGTAGGAAATTCAGAAGCAATTGCAGTTTTACATCTACAATTTGGATGTTTGAGTGCATGCAGTTGATCTTTTTATAAGGTCCAGAGAGATAAAAAACTCCCAACAAATCTGTTGTGTATCTGCTTCACAAACTAGATTTGTAAAATTGAAAACCAGTAAAGGCTTGGGGGGGGATTTGAGTAAGAGATCAGTTGTGGCATCTACTGTTGTGTCATCTACTGTACACTATTGCTTTATTGTCTTCAGCTGAAATAATGAACTCGTATTCTCTGAACTCTCATCACCAAAACATAGGGTGTTCTGCCCTGATTTGCATACAGGTCCATCATTAACAATAATCCAAGAAACAAGAATGCCAAGTTTATTCTCTATAAGTATCACAAATACAATAAACATACAACTTGGTGAGTTTACTCTTCCACCTTCTAGTGTCAGCAAATGTATTTGCTGATGAGTGTGAGGTGTCTGCTAGAATTGTTGGAATTATAAAACTACAGGCCAGGACCTGCACACACATAATATAGCCCCCAACTTTTTGGAGGGGTGCATTTGAGGTAATAAGTTGTATTGCTTTTCATATAATCTTTCCTTCTTTCTAGGCATTCTTTCAAGGCAAATTGAAGATTTCTGGCAACATGGGCATGGCAATGAAACTTCAGAATCTACAACTTCAGCCAGGCAAAGCTAAACTTTGAGCTCATTAGAGTGAACAGTAGTTGATATTCTTGACAAAAAAAGTAGAATGAAACTAGGCATTATCAAAAATATGGTGCAGGCTGGGTTTGATTGGACCTCTCTCACCTAAATTATGAGGTTAGAGACCTTAATTCTCTTCATAATTTCCATCAGTTTCTCTAAGGCAAACATTTTTAGGCTAAGCTTGAGGCACTAACTTACAGATGGTATATGGTGGGTATTTGTGACAATTTTTGTTCTAATCAACATGGAAAAAAAATTATAAAACTTAAAGCTGAATAAGGTTGCTTACTGTTGTTCAGGTTAGCTGGGAAGAGAATGAGGAAGGCTGTAAACACTTTGACCTATCAGTTAAATGAGTTGCATTTTTTTTTAAAGCAGTAATAGCAGGTCATAGAAATGCTTTCAGATTTCCATTCTAACAGGTGTGCTGCTGCTTAAATTAAAATGATCTTATGAAGGGGATCTGTAACAACATGGTTTTTTAAAATAGGCTTTATGAATTTGCTATAAAATACTTTTCTTATTACTACTTTGGAACTAAAAAATAAAATATACGGAATAAGGTAGGAACTAGAACGTTGCTTTGAGAATCACAGGATTTGATAATATTTCATCTTGAAAAAAGATTAGATTCACCAGGAGAGCAGAGAGGGGAGTATAAGCAACATTTTACCTGTTTTCTCTTGAGAAAATCTGGTGTTAATCATTATGAAATCCTTATCAGTGATGTAAAAAGCTTTAACTTCTCTTTTGGGAAAATGCATTATGGTTGGAAATTTAATAGAAAATTAAATGTACTTTTCCTGTTCTTCTGTGTGTCTCTTCCTCAGATTTGTAAATGTGGGTTTCATGTTAATACACAGAATTGACTACTTTATTCTGGTTGTCATGAAGGGTGCCTTCAGTCATCCATTTGTTTTGTTCTCAGGCATTCTCAGTAGGTACTTCATAAACTACATCTCAGTCCAGTGTCCATCTCACTCCCTTACATATGTGGGCCATTATTGAGGAATCTACATAAACTTTGGCTTCCCTGGTTTAACAAAAATCACAGTGAGTTAGTGAAAGGCTGTCATTCTGCTTAGCTCCTGTGAGCAGCTAACAGACTGCCGAGCTGTAAGAATGGCTGTACTGAATCAGAGCAAAAATTTGTTTTAGGCCACTGTGTTTTCTACCCATTGATACCTTGGAAGGAATATTGAGATGGCCCAAACATTTCTTTATCCAGAATACTATCCTAGCTGCCAGTGTTTTTTTTCTTTTATTTTTTTTCTTCCCCCTCACCTCCCCCCAGCTCACAAATTTGAGCCAGAAGCGATATGTCTGTATCTCAAGTTCTCCGTGGATAGTCGTGCATGAGTTTGTCCAGTCCCTTTTTGAGCCCTTGACAGTGTCTTTAGGATGGGCCAGGAATTTGTGTAGCTTACCTACACATCATGTGGAATTTCCTTTTTTTTTATTTTCTTATACCATTTTACTTTATTTTATACCTCTTAGATGTCTGGTTTTGTTGTTCTTTTTTTACGGGAAGAAACAGTGAACAGCTTCAAAGCACTCCTGATGTTTAGAGTCTTGCCCTATCACCTTCAGGCTTCACAGCTTAAAGAAGAGGATACTCTACCTGACTGTCCCCTGGAGGGACCCGTGTAACCTTTTGGCCAGCCCTGTATCCTTCCCCTATGCTGCATTCCAATCATCGTGCTAAAACGCTTTCAAGACACAAGAACATTTACTGCTTTTGTTTTTCTTTTCCCCAGCTGCTTTTCTGACCACTACTAGTTTTGAGCTGGGGGCTCATTTCTTTCATATTAACTCAGTGCTTTTTTTTCTGCACTGTGAAGCTGAAATGTTTTTCTGTATGCATCACTTTATGTGTACTGAGTTTCAGCTGGTTTACTGTCTAAGCGCTGGGTGTTCAGACCTGCCTGCAGCTCTTGTGTTCAGCCATGGTCTTCGATATCTGGATGAACCAACTTATCATCCTACCATTCATCGTCCTGTCCAAGGCACTAGTTTGGTGTTACATAGGACAGGTACAGCCTTACTCCACTGTAAACTTCTTAAAATGCAATCTCTTTGTATGAATACAATTTCTTCCTCTCTACCTGTTTGACTCACCTGAAGGACCATAGTAGATAAGAGTCATGTCTCAAACAAAAGTAGTCTTAGCTTTCTACAAAATAACTTTTGCTAATGTATCCACTGGTTTTTCCTAAATTCTTGCCATTTGTCCTCTGGGTTAAAGTAAAGGGGAACTGCAGGACTGTAGCACTGATTTTGTGCTGAAGATAATTTGTTCCTCTGCACAGAGTTGCAGATACACCCTTTCACTAGCAAGCTTTGTCCCCCTTTTGAGTCACTGATACCAGCAGAACAGCTTAGAGTAGATGCCTGTTACGCAAGCTGAGAATATGCCTTTTCCAAGAATTTGAGCACAGGCACAACATTTTTGGTTAGAGTATGTTCTAAGAAGCAAATGACTTCTGAAGTGTAAACAAGCAAACACAGATCACAGGAGTCCATGCTAATAGAAGCTTAATAAAAGTTTAAGTAAGATATTCCCACCTGCAGATTTGAGATCATTTTTTAAGGGGGGGATGGTGGTGAAGTTGCACAGAAATAATAAAAAAAACAGTTAAAAAATAACTTCATAGTTTGTTTACTACCAAGAGAGAGAACATCGAAGTCTGAGCTGCTTGTCTTCAGAGGAATCTAGGTTTGTACAGGCACAGGACTTCAGGTTTGGGCACTTATAGATACAATGTCAGTGTAACAGAAAAAATCCCAGATTAAATGTAGATGTTTAGTTCACTTACTGGCTGTAGCTAGAGGGAGTAATGCAGAGGTTAGCACAGCCTGCTTGCTCTCCTGGGAAGTAAGAGAACGAGGCATTTTCTATCTCCTTCTGCAGTATATAAGAAAATAGAGCAAAGGACAAAGTTGTGTATTTATCTCATCTACTAGGTAATAGCTTACTTAGACATCTGTCTTGTGTTACTTCTTCACTTTCAGCAACTTTTTTTGTGTCAGGAATTGCTGAATATTTTTAAAATATGATATAATACTTAGAACTTTGTCTGGGAGTGAGGGGTGAGGTTTTTTGATAGAGGTATCAAGAGGTGGCCAGTCACTGCATATAACAAAGTTTAATTTTTGTTTCAAAGGCTTTGTGTAGAGAAAAAAAAAATCCTAATCTGCTAGGCAGAGGGTTTAGTGTTCTCAGACTTGCTGTTCACTCACTTTGGACATTAAAATGCTTGGGAGGGTTGTTCTTCCTTCTTGGACTCTGGTGAATACCCTTTGCAGCTACTGGGTTTTATTTGTGCCAGTTGTGATAAATGTGTTAGTCATTTGGCAGCCAGGGATGCTCTCAGGTTGGCAGGTGTATCCCACCTTTATTTCCTTTCATAAAATTAATATAATTTCTTTATTATGAAAATTTGTATCTGAAACAAAGCACACTTCATTGCTGTATGGGAAGGGGCTGGATTTGTCAGAGTTGGAGCCAGTGAGCAGAGTGAGGCCTGACTCAGCAGATCTGGCTTGCAGGAATTTGAGTGAATGCTTTGGTTTTGGAGCATGAATTTTATTTTTAAACTTTACTTGAGTTTTATGTTTCAGTCCTGCTGCTTTGCCTGGTCAGAAACGGGTACAATGCACATCACACTTACACACTTTGTACCAGGTGTGTTTTCAGAAGTGTTGGCTGCTTGTCTTCAAATTTGATTCATTAGAAGAAAACCTGAAGGCCAGAACATGGATCCTCTTCTTAAGAAAATAAGCTACTGTGTGAAATCTCCATCCCTATGTTGATCAGGATAACAAACAGGAATTTTTAAATTAAATTCCAAATTTGGGATATTAGTAAGGTAGCTATTAACGAGCTGAGGGCACATCCACGGGCAGATGAGGCAGTGTAGGGGAAGGCAGCTCTGTGTGGTATGGGACTGACCTCACCGCTTGAGTAACTTGGTGGGGTGTGTGACACAGGGTGCCCAGTACAGGTGTTGATAACCACGGGTGTTAGAAGGGGGATGGAAAATCTGGCAGGTGGCTTGTTGTGGTTTCATTTGTGCAAATCAGGTCCTCCTAATGCAGTGTCATCAGGGATCCCTTTGGTGAGCAGCACAGAGATTGGTTTGCTCAGGGAGGACACTGTGAATGGCTGAGCAGGGTTTGTGGCAGCTGGGTTAAGGAGCTATTCTCTGGGGCAATAGATCAGTTCAGGAGGCAGGAGGACGGGACAGATGGACTTCACTACATCTTCCCTCTTG
The DNA here is from genome assembly GCF_000691845.1 of Merops nubicus. Lineage (NCBI taxonomy): Eukaryota > Metazoa > Chordata > Aves > Coraciiformes > Meropidae > Merops > Merops nubicus. The sequence goes on from NW_008599199.1 coordinate 10,062, forward strand.
CAGCAGGAGAAATTTCAAATCCTCAGGAGGCTGGATTTGTCCATTGCCCATATGTCCAACTCATCTGAGGTCACTTGAGACCGTTACCCCCTTGGAACAGGAAATCCATTGCTTCCTGTTCTGCAGAGCACTGAGCTGGATGGCAGCTCTCCTCAAACAGAAAGGAGCAAGGCTGCAATTAGCCTGGTGGATAAAAGGCAGGAAAAAGTCTCTTGACTATGAAAAATCAGCACTTGAGGAAGCAAACCACATGTGGAGAACAAATGCTGGAAAAAAAAAATCCAACTGTTTGGAACAAATTCCTTTATTACTTAAATAAACAGCAGTGTAATTTGTTGGAGTGACAGTGTGAGCTCCAACTCCCTTGGTCTGTAGGAAGAACTCATTTCAGACTTAAAAGCAGATGCCTTTACATGGCCCTGGGTGGGTTCTCTGGGAAATGTTAGTTATATACCGTGGTACAGGAACAGAAATATCCTAATTATGCTGCAGCAGGCTAAAAGGAACATGGATAGTATAAAAAAAGTACAAAATATGTTGTGTCTGTATCCCATATTTCAGGTAGATCAAAAGCAGTCATGGATTTATTTTTTTTTTTAAACAGTACATGTCCTTTGGGAGAACAGACATCTTCAAGTTCATTTGGACCAGGACACAGATGCCAATAGGCTCATGGCCAGGCTCTGTTATGCATTCTTGGGTTTGAAAAATACTTCCCTTCCTGCTTTGAAGACAAAAACCCCTTTTACTCCTTGTGTTTTAATTATTCATTTTTTGAAGCAAATGGCAGCAAGTTACTTAAAAGAATTTTAATGGGCTTTTTTCTCTCCTTTCAAATAAAGGCACAGTGTCAGCACATAGCAGTGGACACTTCAGGCATGCCAGTATTTCTGTAGAGTCTTACTTAGATAAATAAAGGTGAAAGTAAAGAACATTTTATTACTTTTAAAGATACAAATAAAACTTAAGTCTCCTGAATGCCTCATGTCTCATTCCACACTGATCACAAGTGAGCTGGTACCTCTAGAATCACTGTTCTGTCATAGCTGCCAGTTGCTCAGGGAAGTGCTCTAGAAGTTGTTTGCCCAGTGACCTGTTTCTCTGCCATCTGTGTGATCTGGAAAAGTGATTGAACCAAAGTTTAAACTCAGTCTTCAGCTTCATCTTTTAAACCTGAAAATGTTTCTTCATTTAGGCTGCAACGACCACTCACAGCCATCGACAGAGAACATGCAGGAGTACAAAGGCTCAGGTTTGACTGGAAATGTTCCCTGCAACTGATTCTGTGTTTGAGTCTTGCAGTGGAAGTTTTTCCTCTGAAAGCCCTGGAGAGCTGTAGTGAACAGAAACAGTGATTGCCCAGGTCCATGTCACATGGATGTTGGCTTACTGCTGGGTCAGAGCTCCAGCTCCAGTTTTCCTGAGAATTTTTGGTTTCTGATGATGGAAATGCAGCACTGGGCCTGGAGGTAGGAGATTGCAAATTTGGGATACATTGATGTAAGAGGGTAAGATGCAGAGGCAGTGAAAACTTGGACCAACAGCCCATGTAGGTAATTTGTAGTATAGTGTCAGGGTGGAAGTGTTGCCTTTGCACATGGGGTATCTGGTTTCTAGCACTGCCTCTGTCCTGTCCGATAATCCTGGGCTGCAGTCCATGGAGGTGACACTCCTGTGCCTCTGTTTCCCCACTAAAGAAGGCTTAGTGCCCCACTTATTGTAATGTCCTGTAGTACCTCGAGGTGCTACATGACATCTAAAATTATATAACAAAAACACAGATAAAAATGCACTTTGGGGGAAGGGTGAGTCCTGCTCTCCTCCCCTTCCTCGTGGACTGCTCTGGCATCAGCAGTGAGACAGGTAATCACCCTACTCTTCCTTCTCTCTGTTTGCAGACCAGGGTAAGATGAGGGGGATCCCCCTCAACATAAGCACACTTGTTTTCTCCTCCCTGAAAACACTGTGTAAACTTTGCTGTATGGACTCAGGGTTCTGTATTACAGAAGGGGTTGCAGGGAGATGCATCCTGGATCTCTGAATCACTAAGAAAGCAGCCAGCTTTGTTTGGGTTTTATTTTTTTTTTTTAGTAAAAAACCACTTCCCACACTAACTTTTGAAGCTCACACGTGGCACAGAGGGGGATCAGCTCCAGCTGATAGGAGCCTGGAAGAAGAGAGGGAGGAAATAATTGCTTTAGACTTCAGTTCAGCTGGAGTTGAAAGGCTCGGTGTCCCTTTTTTGGAACTCAGCAAGAAGTTCGTGTTCTTGGTGAGGACAGATCCTGTGCTGACTTTGTGGAGGTACTGTATGGAGCTCTGCGAGGCATACACAAAACAGGTGGCTTCATAGTTAAAGTAGTAGCTTTGCTGTCAGTGACAAAAAGCTGTGTTGCTTGCTTGGAAGTATTGCTGCACTTGGAGCATGCTGTGTTATAAACAGCACATTCCTCTCTTTTTTCACCAAGAGGGGAGAAATAAGAAATGTGAAGCTTCTGGGTTAAACATGACCGGGGCTGGAGTTTGTGTGTGTGTGGTGGAGGGTTTGTTTGATGTTTGGGCTATGGTACGGGACTTAGAAGATAAAAAAGAGATTGAGTGGACGGGATGTTCTGTCAGATCTGTGGACTTTGCATCTAAGATTTGTAATTTCAGCTTGTCTGTCCCTGGTCCCTGAAGATCGGTTGATGGGTTGAAAACCAGAGGGAGTCAAAGGGGAGGGAGATGAAATGCAGGAAAACCTGCTGGTCTATCTATTCCTGGCTAAGTAGAAGCAGACCCCTATGAGACGGGAGGACATTCCCACCTGGAATTCAGATTTTGTGCTGCATGTGGCTAAAATCAAAGATGCAGTAAGAGAGTGCAGCTCCAGGAGCCTGCAGCGGGCAGCTGGAGCACACACCGCCCCGCTTCGCTCCTGCCAGCTCCAGCGTGCTGCCTGCTGGCACCTCTCCTGCAGCTTCTCAGCACTGTTGACAAAAAAGCAAGGGGAGATTGTTGCTTCCCCAAGCCTTTATGTTCAGACTATAGCTGCTTCCTCTTTCCTACTCACATTTTCCCATATGGTGACTTTGGAAAATTCCTCTCCGATTTCATTGGGAAGTGCAGGAAACTCGTTGGTAGAGGGTTGCCTGTTGCTCTCTCTGATTCTGCTGCTCACATCTGGAAAGGATCTGGCTTGGAACGAGGAGACTCACTCTGAGCTCAGCGCGTGTAAGTGACATGGCATGAGCCGAGGGAGCCTGTGGGGGCAAGAGAAATGTTCTTCTCCATTCATCTGAGCACTGACAGCAAAGGTGAGTTCTTCAGAACTTTATTTTGTTAAAAGCTGGATTGTCAGACAACATCCAGCAGCCGGACTTTCAGCTGGAGCTTTTAGAAAAGCCATCCACTGTGAGTAACAACCTCAGTTAACCTGTTGCTATTGAAGGAGAGGGTGTTTTTCCATCTCTATGTGTGTGTCCTGGGAGAATGTGCCTGAAGAGTAGATGCAGAGATGAGATACTTTGACAGTGATTCTGTTGCTTATTGAGGTAACTGTAATCAGTGAGAAGGATGCAGTGACTCCCGAAACTTAAACTCTCTTCTGCAGGCTGTGCCTTTTGCAGCACTCTGCCTCTGGTGCTGTGCTGCAGCAGAGAGCAGGGATCGCTAGTGATTCTGGCTGGACTCTGAAAGGTGCAACCACAGAAACTCCTGAGCTGAAACTCCTGAGCTGCTTTCAGTGTATCTTCAGCCTTTGGGTGGAAGGACCTGATCCAAAGCCCACTGACAGCAAGGGAAGAGGACCGACTCCTTCGAGTGGGTTTTGAGCTGCTCCTTTAGTAAGGTTTCTTAATTAGGCTTTGGATCAGGCCCATGGGAACCAGGTGAAATGGAGTGAGTTAGTTCAGACTGTCTTTGAACCAAAAGAAGATCAAAATCATGCCTGGCTTTACTGCCTGCACTCCAGATGCAAGCAGATGTTTCTGTATCCAAAGTGTCTCCCCGTGTCAGCAGAGCAGCAGTCACTTCAGAGGCATTGTACCAGAACCGTGTGTGTGGACGACAGCAGGGTGAGACTGCCTCAGAAATTTTAGTGTCCAATAGGTACAATATTGTATGTTAATTTTTAAACATCTTTTCTGCTGTGTGTGTGGAAAGTCAGCATGTTGCACATCTGTGGAGCCTGGTACCAACCCTGCTGTAACCATGTGCTGTGGGAACAGTGCTGGTGGTGTTATAGCCAGGCTGGTTGTGACCTGCATACAGGTTTTGTTTGTTTCTTTTGTAAGTATCTACAAGGTTAAGCTGTTAGAAAAAATACTTTATTAGAGCTCTGATATATCAAACTTTCTGATACTGTTTTCTGTGATAATTTTCTTTAAGATTTCTGAAATATTTTCAGCGATTATGTCACCAAATGCTAAGGATTTTACTAATCCACTGTTGGCATACTCCTATGGCCAATTTTGATCTATTAATATCTAGCTGCCATATAAGGAACCCCATCTGATCCATGGAATGTTTTGTGAAAGATATTGATTTCATTATATTCGGCTTTTACAGATACAGAAGCTGTGGAAGAGTAGAGCAGGGGGAGAGGGATCAAGCAAACGATGTTAAATGGTTAAAGTCACCCAGAATGTTGGTGGCAAAGAGCAGGACCAAAGCAAAACCATCCATGTCTCGGGATGCTCTGTCATGTAGTGCCACCTTCTCCTGTTTCAAGTATAAGTCAGTTTTTAAAGTAATTATTTAATATTTTCATGACTGTGACTGAGAGCAGGATCTCTCAAGTGCTTCCCAAGCACCCAAAGTCTCTGAGAGCCCCAGAGGGAGCTGCAGCTGGTGCAAAGCAGCAAAGCCCTGAGGGTGTAAACGGAGATGTGCCAGTTCTGACAGCTGCCAGTCTGCTCTGGATGGTTCTTGATTCCAATGCAAAGAAGAAACCTGGGCTGGCAGCAGTGAAGAGTACTTATTTCATATTAAGATCATGGATCCATGGTGCTTTTTCACTTTAAAAGGTCAGCCTAATTAAGAATTTTTCATCACTGTCAAGTAGTTCTGTGAAAAATAGCCACAAGAGGAAAAGACAAGCCATTACCAGCCCTTGCTGCAAACCATTATGCATGAAATCTGAGAAGGGCAACAAATGAGACCGAGGGGGCTGGATTAGGGCCAGCTGGCTGGTCCACTAGGTAGTCAACTTCTGTTTGCATTATTTTAACCTGCTGCCAGAAAGATAAAAGCTGAACATTAGCCAGGCCTCTAAAGTTCAGACCAGCACTATCCAAAATCAATAGGAAGCCCATTTTGTTTTCAGTAGCGATGAGGTCGGTTATTGTTCGGTGCACTCGAGGCAGCCCCCTGAGGGGCATCCTGTCCCAGTGGGCCCTTTTTGTATGAACAGGGAGAGCTTCCTCCCTGTGCGAAGCTGTGAGAAGCAGTACGACCAACAATTGTACAGGAATAACATTGCATAACCTCCTCTGTAAATCTCCGGGATCATCTGGCGTTTCTTAACATGAAAAAAGTAATAAATAACTTGAGGAGCCGGGGCCGGTGCGGGGGCCGCTGCCAG
>NW_008599200.1:0-3334 GCF_000691845.1 Merops nubicus
CACCCCCCAAGGGGTCGCCCCGGGCCGGGGAGGAGCCAGGGGTGGCCCGCGGCGAGCCGGGAGCCCAGGAAGGGTCGTTTTTCCGGTGCTTCGGCCAGCTCTCCTCTGGTTTCTGGCTGGTGGGACGGGGCTCTGGGACGGGGAGAAGGCCGTTACTGGGGGAGGCACGAGCGACGCGGGATGCCACCACGTCCACAGCAAAGCAGGTCTTCGGAGGAGAGCTAGAAATGGGCCGGGAGGGCAGAGATAAAACCCAGTCTCCACTCCGGGTGGGGTGGGAGAGCTGGGACACGGCACGGCGAGCTGAGGACATGCCAAACCATGCAGACAGAGAACACCCGGGAGACCGTGGTTCACGGGGAGCACACAGAGATGCCATCTCGTGGGCTCTGGGCCTTATCCCTTTACCTGGTACCTGAGGAGGCATTTTGAATGCCTCCTGGGACCAGAACTGGGAAAAGAGATGCTAAATCTAAACCGAGATCTGCCGTGAACTTCAAAGATCCCCGTGTGGAAAGCAAACCAGAAGCAGGATCTCACACGAGAGCAAATCAAATGTACCTGCTTTCAGGGGGCAGATTTCTTTCCTAAAGCCCTGGGCCTCAGTTCTCACCCAGGAGCCGTAGGGAATGGGCTGAGCCCACCTGGGTCTGTCTGTCTGCAGGGCTTGTGGCTGCACCTCCTCCTTGTGGCCTGCGTAGCTGATCATGTCCCATTTGCCCAGTCCCAAAGTGTTGTCCCACAACCGGGTCATTTCCCCATCCTGGGAAACAAGATTGGGCAGATCTCTGCAATGAGGACCGGTAGCTTTTGTGGGCTGTAAGGAAGCAAGAGCTTATGTGAGAAGTTATAGCCTGTTCAGCCCAGCGTTGCTGGTGTAAAGGAACCAGAAGTGACCACAAGATGACCCCAGCCCAACATCAATGGGCACGGTAGAAAACAACACAGCAAAGTGCCTGTGGGGGAATCGAAGAGCAAACATCACGTGCTTTCTAGGGCTACAGCCTCATTTGTGGGGACTAAGGATCTCAACTGATCCCCCCCCTTGTATCTCAGGACCTTATGAATGTGCCCAGCAGAAGTAGCATTGAAGAGCTAAGGGGGCTGGAGAGACCAAAGGAACCCAAGCCACAAGAGATCCCCGTCTCACCCTGGCGAGCGCGGAGCTGCCGTCGGCACAGGTGCTGGTGTTGGTTTCTCTGTGCTCCCCCTCAGCTCCGGGGCCGAGCGGGGGATACCCCCAGCTCTCGTGCCTGCTGTGGGGCAGGGAGAAAGGACAGCTGGTGGTCAGCACAGCCCGCAGAGCTCCGGGGTGGGTGGCAAGCCCAAGCCACACTGTCTTTCTCTCTCTCTCTCTCCCCCCGTCTGGGCTGAGGCTGGCAGAGCCCATCGTGGGAACACCTGCCTTACTCTACAGCCAGTGAGGAGGAAGGAGACTCTTTTGGTGGCTCTATGATGTCTCCTGGCACAGTCAGGAGGAACCCAGTAACGAGGGCACAGCGTGAGGGTTGCTCAACCCTTCTTCCCAGGCGCCGGGGTGCAAAGCAGCAGGGTGAAGGCATCCAATTTCCCCCTGCTCAGCTTCCCACTCCCCCTCCTCCACTCCTCCCGCTGAAGGGGCTCGTTGGAGCAGCCCCCAGCCTGTACTCACCTCTCTGTCCCCTCCACGGGGCCCACGCACACGTACACCTCACACTGAGGGGCTAGAATGTGGAGGGCGTCCCAGGGGCCGCCTGGCTCTTCCTTGCTGCTGGCATCATCCCACGAGTTCTTCATGCCATGCTCCTGTGAGGAAGAAGAGGCAGAGTGATGAGGATGGAGAAGTCTGCCCTTCAGAAAAGCCTGCTTCTTCTACCTCCTCCAAGAGCTGCCTGCCCTCCAGGGCTCTTGATGCCTCTCCCAGCCCACCGTTGAAATGTTTCTCCTACTCCAGGAGGCCAGAGAGGCCCCACATGCTCCTGTTTGATGCTGAATGCTTCAGACATCCCGGAGACAGCACGTAGATGAGGGCTCAAGGAAACCACCCCCCACATCATTGCTGATGCTGCTGGCAGCCACTCTCTCTCACCACCCGGATTGCCCAGGAAGAGGCAACAGAGCTGAGAGGGAGGGAGGTTTTTGCAGAGAAGGCTGTAGCCCCAGCCCCTGCTTTTCTCTTGTCAGGGCTTTCAGGCCTCTCAGCATCCTCCCCAGCCCTGTTACCTGCGGGGTTTATGAGCAGCAGTGGGGGAGGCTCTGGGGAGCTGGCTGTCTGCACTGCCTTCCCTCCAGCCTCTCGCCTGTGCTGGGATTGACCCAGAGGCGACAGCTCTGAGCACATCGAGGGCGAAGGGCTGAGGTAACCTTAGAGGGCCCGGGGCCAGTGGGAGAGAGGGAGAGGGCAAGAAAGAGAGAGGGAGGCTCATTACTATTTCATCACCCCAGGCCAGTCGCTCCTGGAGGACGGTGAACAACACGAAACTCTGCCTGAACATGAAACCAGCTGTCGCCCGCTCAGGGGCAGCCAAGAGGCTTGTGTGCCCGGCCCTGTGCCCAAGGACCACGTTGGATCGAGGGATCTGGAGCCCAAAATCACATGAGATTTATCCCCCTCCTGCCTTCCCCTCCAGGAACAGCTCGCTGCAGCCGTCCCAGGGACAGGACTCGGCCTCGACGCTAAGCCAACAGTCAGAGGCCACAGGACATCCACCAGGACCATATTTTAGGTGAGGCAGGCTGTAAATGCCAACAGGCATGATGCAGAGATTAATCCAGGGTGGGCCCTTGCTGTGCCCCTAACCCCTTCCTTCCTTGCAGCTTTGCATCAACAACACCCCTGCTTTCCCTTCCAGGATCTATCGAGCCCCTCATGTCTGGTGTCCACTCTTTACTGCTAAGGTGGCTCCCAGCTCTGGCCTCAGCATGGTTAATTCATGGATTCCCATGCCTGGGAAGACCATCTTCTCACGCAGTATTCCCTCTAAGACATGTAGAAAGCCTGGCTGAGCCTTTGTCTGATGGATTTCCATCTCTACAAAGGCACATAGAGTCTCAACATGGAAGAGAGGGGCCCACAATGAAGTACTCATAGTCTCCAGGTGGGATGGAGGAGCTCACCTGGATAGGTTGCTGGTGAGCCCCTGCAGCTCTGAAACAGTGCTGGCACAGGCTCTTTGCAAATATGTTGGATTCAAAGTTCATGCAGGGAACATCATCCACCGAACCAGGCATCGTCCATAGCAGGGGTGAAGATCTTTGTCTGATGGGTGGCTGGCAGAGGGCAGCCAGGAGGAAAAGGAGGAACAGCAGCAGAAGACCAGACCTCAGGGTCCCCACCTCAGACTCCTGTGGCAGC
>NW_008599200.1:3365-4446 GCF_000691845.1 Merops nubicus
CAAGGCTGAAGTTTGCTGCTTTCAGCTGGCAATACTGGAATCGAAGGGCATCCAGGTGCAGGGTGATCAGTATGATCCATATAATTATAGATAATAAATGGGCATGTTCCAGCAGGGACCTCTTTCAGTAGAGGGCAAGGCATTGCACTAGACCCTCAAATGACTGCTTACACCCCTTCAAATTCAGAGCCCCTGTAAACAGAGGGAATGATACTCACACCCTACTACTTTGATGGAAATTTTCTTCTTTCACGCTGTCTTGAAAGGAAAAAAAAAAAAAAAAGGAAACCTTTCTTCTGGACTATATTGCTCATAAGGGGATAACTATAAGCAGCTCAGGAAATTTGGAAACCCACTGAGGCTCATCCTAAACTTATCAATCCCACAAAAATTTCTGAAACCTGTAGGACAGTCGACTGCAAGAAGGGCAACAAGCATTGGTAGCACAACAACTGGGCTCCACACTTCTGTCCTGGCTTTTCACAAGCATCCTGCCCACCACAACCTCCTGTCCTACAGGGCTTGAGATTGAGTCCTTGGATCCGAGGATGTGATCTGTGCTGAGAGGGCTGAAAGTTAATTTGCCTGGAGGAGGCACCAACAGAAGGACAGGAAATCAGTGTGGGATGAGTCCAGCCATCATCCCTCATGTGGGCACACCGCTCCTCCCCTAAACATGGACACTTGAGTCAGAGCAGCTGACCAAAGCTATGGCTGCTCCCCAAAACAACCAGGGCCAACTGTCAATGCCAAAGCCAAGGTGGAAGGTTTGTTTGCAGGCTGCACTCGTGCCTGCCTCGCAGCCTCTCTCCTCACCCTGGGGTGTGTTTCTTCACACAGAATGCCAGCCGGCAGCCTAAGCACTCCCCTGCCAGGGATGCTGCAGGAGACACCCCAACATCACCGCCCACCCTGCTGCCTGACGTGCAAACCATCGCTCCCCACGCCCCCGGGACGGGACGCTGCGATGCCCAGGGCCTCTGGCACGGCTGCAAGCGCCCAACCGGCCGTCCCCAGACTTCCCAGTCCTCCCAATGCCCCCAGTACCTCCGCTCCCCTACGGGTCCCGGCACCTCGCCTC
>NW_008599201.1:0-1312 GCF_000691845.1 Merops nubicus
AAGGCTTTGGCCCTTCCAGACTTTGTGCCCCTTGTCCAGGCTTCATCCCCTTCCTCAGGGCCTCATCCCCCTCTCCTCAGGGCCTCACCCCCCTCTCCTGGCCTTGCCTCCCCCCCCATACCTTTGGTGAGGCTTCATCTCCTCCAAGTGTTTTCCCCATCCTCAAGGCCTCGTTCTGTCCCTCTCCCAAAGGTCTCATTCCCCTCCCTCTGGGCTTTGTCACCCTCCTTAAGGCCTCATTCTCCTCCTCAAGGACCAGGGGGGTCTCCCAATTCCATATCACGCCCCCCTCAGCCACTGGTGGGGGGCCCCCGGCTGGCCCCCAGGGGACCAGCACCCCCACCGCTCAAAAAAAACAGTGACCGAGTACGTCCCTCAGCATCTGGGGAGCCCCTCAGCCCCTCCCTCAGCGACTGGGGGGACCCCCCAGCTGCACCCCAAACCCCGGGGGGTCCCCCAGCCCCCCAAAACACCTCATATCCCCCTTCTATCCAGGCCTCCTCCCCCTCCTCCAGCCCTTATGCCCCCACAAGGCTTCCACAATTCATCCCCTCCCTCCAGGCCTCAGCCCCCTCCTCCTGGCTTTCCAAAGGCCAGTCCCTCCCCTCTTCCTCCAGCTGCTTTGGGGGGCTGAGAGGAGGAGAAGCTCCTGTTGCCTGAGGAGTTGGGGGGCAGTGAGACCCTTCCCCTTCTCCTCACTCCTTTTGCTGAGCAGAACAGAGCTGGAAAGAATCATCAGCCACAATTTTTGCCCACAGCTGCTTTTCCTAAAGCCCAGAAAGTGCCACAGAACCTTGGTCAGTGCTTTCTTCTTAACCTGCACCAGGCTGTAGCTGGATGTGCTGTGCCAAACAAGAGGTTATTCCATTTTGGGGGTGGCAGGGGGCTGATTTTCCCCCTTTCTCCCCCTCTCCAGGGAGGATGGAGGCAGCAGAGAAGCGAGTGCGTGTGTTTGTGCGTGTCAGGCCCACGGGGGACTTTGCTCAGGACAACATCAGATTTGGCCCAGACAACAAGGTAGAGCCACTGTGAGTGGGGAGGGTCTGGGGCTTGGTTTCTGCTTGGCTCACAGAGCTGGAGGATTCTCCTGCTCCACTCAGAGCTTCCTGGGGCTGTGGAGTGCACCAGGGCTCTGCTGGGGAAGCTGGAGCCTTGTGGCACAGACAGGGCCTTGGGGGGACAGAAAGGGGCTGGGGGGCTGAGCCCAGGGGGTGCTGGGGATGGGGAGGGCTCCAGCTGGGGCCTGTCACAAGGGGTGTCCCCAGGGGCAGCTCTGGGGTCAGTCCTGTTTAATGTCTTCATCCGTGGGCTG
>NW_008599202.1:0-7071 GCF_000691845.1 Merops nubicus
CGCGCGCAGCCTGCCCGCCCCTGCGGCGCGCCCCTGCCCGGGGGACCTGCCGTGGGCAGCGGCCTTGGTGCTGGTCCCCTCTGCAAGCGCTGGGAGCAGGAGGACCGTTGGCTCCCAGCACAGCCCCACTGGCAGGGAGGGAGAGGAGCGTGTGTGCAGCTGTGGCATTGGGCAAGAGATGCTAATGGGAAACAGAAACAGGCGAAACGGCACAGTGGTGGGGGAAACACTAACATCGTTATGAACTCAGAGCTTGTAAGAGTCCTGCTAGTGAAACAATGGCTGGGGAAATCACTTTTTTTCCCCCTTTTTATTTTTTCATTAGGACACAGTCGGATTGTTATACTGGGGCCAATAATATTCTTTAGTATCAACAGGGCAAGTCAATGGTTTTCCTGCTAAGCACAACCAGAGAAAGAAGAGCAGCAAGTTGTGTCCCCTTCCCATGCACTGGCCACTAGGAGCATTGCCCATCTCCTTGGTCCATGGGCAGGCAGAGGGTGCAGGGGATCCCTGGCAGGACAGCAGTGGCTCTCATGGGGCGTGCTGTTCATCCTTCCCATCTTTCCACAGGGCAAGGGCTGCAGAATACACCCTTTGGATAGAGAGGCTGGGAGAGCTGGAATGAGTCTGGTATTTTTCCCTCTGGGAGGTGGCAGAACACATTCTGGATAATCATTTTGTACTGCTTGGGAGTGCTGCAGTTTGGTTTCTCTTTGGTTGTGTTAATTGTACGGTAAGGTGCTTAGAGCCTTCTATTGGCATCTTCATTTATTTAAATACAGACGAAGAAGGCATTAAATCAATTGTTCCTTTTAGTTTGCTCTCTCTTGTCTTATCATTGTTTCTATCACATACCTGGGGTTTGCTTTTTCAGCTGAATGGGGTATGCTAAGTGAGAGTCCCAGGCTGACTTTCCTGCAGACTCAGTGAGGCTGCACTGAGGAAGCACATTTTACATCACTGGCTTTCCCCTGCTGCTATTTTCACTCACACTTCAGGGCACTTCCTAACCTTATTTGCTGACCAAGGCTTCAGTCTGTGACCCCCTTTCATGCCTAACCCTCCTGCAATGCAAAAATAAAGAAAAAGCTGCACGGTGTGGCAGTGACTGAGACTGGAGTACAGTTCTCTTACCCTTTCAGCTACTCTGCCCTTCATCTAGGTGGGCTAAATCCACGGGACTTAGTTGGCCCCCCTGCTATTTTAACCTCTAGGTCCTATAGCTACAAGCAGAACCCAGAATTCCTGGATTTGATCATTCTCCTGCTATTTAGCAGATAGTTTGTAACCAAATGGCAAACTATGAGTTGAGGCCCTCTCTCCTTGCCAAACTCCATAAAAGATAATTACTCCTTGAGTTCAAGTGGTGACATGTTTTGCGAGAGATTTGGGAGCCTCGTATGCAGCTTTCAGATAGATGTTGTAATCGTGCCTATGATTTACCCCCCTCCTTTTTTGTTCCAAAGGATTTATTAAATGCGCACATCGGAAACTTGCTGGGAAACGATGATGTCTGTTAGCAACCTGCTTATCGGGGCGTCCCAGAGATCGCAGCACCTGTGCGCTGATTCGGGAGCATGCGTTACACGGCCGGACTGGTGAAATCAGAAGCGTGTGGTCCTGAGGGATGAGGAGTCTGTGTCTGTCACTACGTGGCAGCAGCAGGACGAAGGCAGATTTGGTCCTTCTGAGAGGTACGACTGCATACCTGTACTGTGCAGAGGTCGGAGCAAGGGACACTGTTCATTAGCAACTGGGTTCCCTCCGCTTGCTGTTAACATGCTTCCTTTTAAACTTTGACTCTTTTTGTCTCTGGCAATATCTACTGCAGAGGGATGGTGGCCTCTTTGCCTGCCCTAAATTCTGTTATACTTACCTCATTACTCTCCTAATGATGAGCTGACAAATGCTTTCAGTTGATTTACTGGCGGTGTTACAGGTGTGTGGAACTCTTTTCAGTACCTTGCTACTACATGCCTGATTTTTCAAATGGCTGGGTGTGCTAGCTTCCTTTGCAAAACGTCCCTGCACATTTACCTGGCATTATTTCCCCTGCCATGGGCTTTGTCAAATACCTGCACCCAAAGCTTCCAAAGGTATGCCATAGGATTTCCTCATGCCCTGCAAAACAAAGGAAACTGGGCCCTCCATGCAGGTGTTGATGTAACTGGCCTTCTGATAATGAGAAGCGAGCAGAGAAATGACATGATGTAGCAGCTCTCCAGCTGGCTGTGGGTACTCGAGACCACGGTTGGTCTGGCAGCCACCCTGGGACAGGCAGCAGGGCAGTGTGTGTCCTTGCTCCTCCTTCCCTGGCAAAGAACTCTGGGCTGCTGGAGCCCACAGTGCAGGTTTGCATCCTGCCTTTCACCTCCTCTCATCTGCTTGTCTTTTTAAACCAGAAGAGGATGTTTTCACGGATCAAACCCCAGAAAACAGACCTTGCCACCACCTGCATGAGCGCATCACTGAGATCAAACAGAGGTTTTGGAGCGAGGGAACAGGGCAGATGAGAGGTCTCCAGGCATCCCACAGTGATGGAGCAGGAATTGCTCAGGAAAGGAGGAACATCAACATTTTGCACACACATTTCTTCACCAGTTGGGCAGAGCTCTTCTGCTCTTCTTCTGGATGTGTTGCTAGGAGAGGAGTGCTCTGCCCTCTTCATGGCTATGAATAGCTCACTCTTGTTTATTCAGCTCAGCTCCGCCTGCTGGTTACAACCACAACCGGCACCATCTCATTGCATGACACCACCATAAAACAATGCAACTGCAAGAGGAACAGGCTCCTGTCCGGCTGAGAAGACTTCAAGATACCTCTCTCGTACACCGCTCCAGAAGCGTCCTTCTGCTCCTCTCACCGCTCTCCACGGCGTGTCCTCTGCCCCCAGCAGAAAGGTCTAAAAGTAGCCAAACTGCACACTGTCATCCCCAGAAAGCAATGCTGAGAGGCAGGACCTGTGAATCAGGGTATGAGCTCAGTAATCTGGCTTGAAAATACATGTACGACCACTTCAGGGTCCTTTTCTGCTATTCCAGCACCACAGCCTTTCACAAACTAGAAAAGTTACTTTTCCTGTTTTAGTGATGGCTGAGACTCTTGCACAAGCCCGGGAATTCAAGATCAGGGACTTGAAGAAAAGTAACAGAAGGCTTGAAAATTGGCAATAATGGGACTCCCAAGATTTTGTTAAGAATACTTTTTTCTGAGGTCTGACCAGGAATGAAGCGATGATGGCAATGGAATTAGATGGGCTGTTTTGACAGTGGGGAAAACTAATGGGGCTCAGCAAAAGACTCTTCAATGTGCTGCAAAATGTGACCAAAACCAGAGTTTCAAAACATGTGCTCCAAGTGACAGAGGGACAAGCAGCAATCACAACCAGCCTACATGTTATGAGATAGGTTGCGTGTGTATGGGCAACCACAGAGAGCCATGCAAGTTCAGAGCAGCAGAGCAGACACAACCCCTCTACCTTTCAGAACAGCCTGGGCACTTGACTGAGAAGAACAAGTATTAGGCAAGGCAGAGGAGCATAAATCAGAAGAGATATGGATGGTAGCTGCACAGGTACAGATGAACCACCCTTTCTTTTCAGCAGTGTGAGCTTCCACATGTGTGTATTTCCCTGGGCATCTCGTCTTTCTCCACCTAGGAATTTCGTTGGGATGGAATCTCAACTCTGCATATGTTTGTCTACAATTTCCACATGCTCATCAGGCCTTTAAGATAGCCAGGCTGCTAAACATCCAGAAATTCAGGATAGGTCGACTGTACACTAGGAAGGTGAACTGTACAGCATGCACGTACTATGTGTGATGAATCCCAAAATTGTCAGACCTGCTGTGCAGATGCTGTGTAGATGATCTGCATATGTACAGTATGTCCAGTGGACTCTAGAGGTGCCTGCTCTACCCTGCATGCACAGAACACCTCTGTGGTGCAGATGCATGAATGGCTGCTTGGGAAACAGGACAAACATAGTGTGTGGTGTTTTTTTTTTTTGTTTGTTTTTTGTTTTTTAACACCTTGATGTATTTGTAGAGGAGGGAAGAGCTGAGAGTTGAATGTTTCAGTGCAGCAGAAAAGGAAATTTAGGTATATTCATAGGTATGGAGGCTAGACAGTCCTCCTACATGTTCCTTGTTTTACAGTAGCCACTTAAACAATATAGTGGGGCTCGGGGTCCTATTACACAAGACATTGTACACACATATAGTGAAAAGCTGTTGTTTCCCTGGCCCCTCCAGAAATCCCCCACCATATAATCTAAATTAATAAAAGTGCAAGAAAGGGGCATTGTCATTCCTACTTGGCAGATGATGAGCCAAATGAAAGAAAGCTCAGGTCACCTAAAGTACAGGTGAATTTCAGACATGAGTGCAAATTATGATCCTGCAAACCCTCGTTCTGCCCATGCCTGGTGCTGGGGATGCCCAGACCCTTCAGGCCCATCAGATTTGACACTGAGGTCCCACAGCTTCAGCAGTTCCGCTCCAAACCTATCTGGGAAAGCCTCCTGCTGGACAAGGTTAAGTCCGAGGACAGCAGTAGCAGGAGGACCCGGGCACTAAACGCCTCTTTGCCCAAAGGAGCATCCCTCGGGGATGGGCTCTGTGCAAGCCCCCAGAGGGGATGACGCTTCTTTTTAAGGTGCAGTGTCCAAAGGGGTTAAAGCACCCATGGAGGATAGAGACGACTCAGCCTGCACTGCGTCCTCTGCCTCAGGGCTCTCCTGTCTGCATCTCCCATGGATGTGCTCCAGCTCCCAAGCTGAGGCTGTTTGGATAGAGAGGGCATGCTCACCTCTTCTGCCAAAAGCATTATGATTTTCTTAAAAGAGTTGTGGCTTCTCTGGGCACACAAGCACCAAAGAGGAAGCATCTTCAGGAATCAACAGCTTGGCTGTTTGGGGTTTTGGTGGAGAGGAGGGCAAAGCCCATGCTCCAGTCCACACTCGAGCGACCACTTCTGTCTTCTATCTCATATCTCTTTAACATAATATTCATAAACAGGCACTGGGCAAAAGGACCCATGTTTTCCTTCATACATGGAGTGCCACGAGATCAATGAGATTAAACATGCGCTTACATGCTGTCCTGAATTGGGGCCATGAGGAGAGCAATGGGAAAGTAAACAGAAGAGAAACGTTATGGAAATGAAGGAAGAGGGAAAATCCACCCTGCCAAGAGCAGCAGCTCTCATCAGTTGCAAGAAGATATGGCCTCACCCAGAGTTGTCAGACATTGGGAAGTGCAGGGTCTGGAAAAGAAGACCAAATCATCTTCATCAAGGATCAGAAACGCCTAAAACAGTGAGACTTGGAGCAGTGAAGAAAGCTATCCATTGGGCGCAGCCTTCCCAGGGAAGGTAAGTTTAGCCCTGGGTTGTTTTTCCCCATTAGCAGAATGTGGGTACTTGAAACAATCTGGCTTCAACCTGTGACACTACAGAGAGGCTTTTGTTCTCCCTTGAAAGACTCAGAAATCTTGAGGTTGATGTTAGGCTCAGAAGACACAACAGAGCCTTGCTGCAGACCCTGTGCACCAGTGGGCACGGCTGCTGCCCTACGTCCCGAGTTGAATGACAGCTTTGCCTCAGGCTTTGGTGAGAGTGCTCTCTACCATCCCCCCAGTGCCTGACTGCAAACGGGTTGATTTGTTTCTCCTGCCTGTCAAATTCCAGACTGTACCTTCTTCCACCTTTTTACATTCTCCATGTTGCCTTCAGTCCTTTCACCCAGATCTCTTGGTGGTACCGTGCTCTTCCAGTTGGAAAATTTGTAAAAGCGTCTCTGATTTTCCAGCCTTCTCTTGTGGCTTTGGTCTTCCCCTTCTCCTTTCTACCCAGCAATTCTTGGTTGCAGTCTTCCTTCCCCGTTTTACCTTTATTTCTCTTTCCTGGGAAGTGCCTCATTTGCATCTGTCCTAGTATCCAAGCTAGAAATTAGACCTGGTTAAAATTTCTCACAGTGAAACCCTGAGTTGTATAAAACAAATTTTAAGTTTTGAGGAGATTGTAGGAGCTCTATTTTTGGGAAGTGGGTTTTCTATTGAGCACTTGAGTTCAAAAATGTGCATTCTCCCTTCTGCTACAGATTCAGATGACCTTGGGTAGGTCAATTCATCTGCCCGAGTCTGCTTTTTTACCACTTGTTAAATTTAAATACTTTCCTGGATTAGTAAAATGTCTTTGAGATCACTGGACACTCACGCAAAAAAAAAATAGCTGAGTGGTGATTATTATTATTATTTTTATTAAACAAAACTGGCTGATGCTTGTGCAACACTCTTCTGGGTTCTGCAGACCTTTTCTGCTGAGACTTAGAGAAAAAAAACAAAAAACAAAAAACCCACTTTTGTTGTCCCTGGACAGGGATATGTTTTTTGAGATTGAGTTTTGTGGTTTTGTTATGAAATGTATGAGAGTTGGTCATGTGGCTTGCTTTCTGGGCTGTGCTGAACCCATATGTAAGGCAGAACAGAGTTTAATGATTCACGCTGGCTGTGTTTTGGTTTAACTTTTGCTGGATGGAGGGCATACCAACCTGGATGTCTGGGTAACCCTCTCAGCCAAAGTCAGCTGAAACACTTTGCCAAAATCTCTGTGAGCCCACACCCAACATGGCCCTGCTGTTGGATGAGACCCTTTTAGGTTGTCTTGAGTTGCCAGAGCCGGCCATGCCTGGAGACACCCTGACTTTCCCACTGGAGAACTCAGCTACTAGGCTCCCTAACTCCTGCCGTTTACAGTGCCAGGGGCTACAAAAATTTCTGGGAGCCCACAAGGGCTTGTTTTGTGCGATTGCTCACCTTGCCTTTCTGCCCTGCCACCATGTTGCTGTGAAGTGGGCTTGCAGGCTGAAGTTGGCGCTGAGGCTCGCCAGGCTGGCTCTCCACCATTTGGTGTGCATGGTTATTTGTGCCGCCCTGGGAAAACGGGGCAAATTCTCTGCCGGCTGCCCTGGGGAGAACAACCCTCGAGGAGCCCGAGCGCTGGGGACACAGTCCTCCCATTTTCCCGGGGAGGCGGCGGGCGGCCCTGTCCCTGTCCCTGTCCCTGTCC
>NW_008599203.1:0-9777 GCF_000691845.1 Merops nubicus
AAAGGATTCTATGATTCTATGAAACCTCCCCCTCGCTCCTCAGCTGAGGGGGCCCTGTGTGCTGGGACAGAAGTTGGCTTGCTCTGCCTTACTGGAAATAGCTCCTCACCTGCAGTCTGCCTTAGGGAGCTTATTGCCATCTGCTAGAGAAGCCTCTCTGACTGCTGTGTCTGCAGCCTGAGAAGCTGGCATCAATATAAGCCAACTAGCTTTAACCTGCTTGGTCTTGGTGTAGCTCGTGCTCAGCATGAGTAGCAGAACCCAGAGATGGACAAACCCAGGATGCTCCTTGTTGCTGAGCTCCATGTGCTGAGTGGCTTTTCCAGAAGCTGAGAGCTGGGTTAGAGTTCCCAGGGTACCTTCTTCCTTTTGGTCACAACAACAGAGCTATAGCTGCTGTCTGGATAATGCTGGATCTGGAGCTGCTGAGTCTGGACACACTGCTGGCAGCAGGGGAAGAAAGAAAAAAAAAACATGGTTAGATGTAGAAATCTTAGACCTTTATCCTCACAAAACCCCAGGTCTGCCTTCCTTGCCTGGGATTCCCTTTGCACCAGGAACAGTGCCTCCAAAATCATTCTGGCCTGAGGGCTGTCCCACTGAGAGAGATCCAGGAGTGTCTAAATCCAGAACCTGAACAGGCACCAGCCTTCACCTGAGCTATTGAAGGGTACATGACATTTTTTCCTCAGGGCTGTGTGACATTTAAGTTAAGTTCCAGCACTGGCTGTGTACATTGAAATTTTAAGCTGGTAGCATTGCTTCTATTCATATTTTGTGCTTCGATGGATGGTGGTTGCACTGGGACCTTTTTCCATGTCTGAGAGAATTCCTTTGAAGTGTGGTACAGGAAAAGGTGAAAAAATTTCCCATGTTGTACAACATGGTCTTAAACCCATTGAAATAGCTTGACTAAGGGTTTTGCTTTAGTCTGTAGGGCAGTGGCTGGTGCAGCAAGAGAAGACAGCTTTCTTGACTCAGCCTAGTACATCTTCATCAGAAGACATAGATGGGTTTAACAAATGGTGTAAAAGAGCTTATTCATGTCCTGGGTGGGGGTGGACTAAATGGACTGTCAAGGTCTTTCTGCCCTGTTTTCTGTATTTCCACCCCAGCACAGTGTTAAGCACATTTTTGAGGAACAAGGAAAAAAAAGGAGCTGATGATTGCTTGGTCTTTTACTCTGAGCATCAGCAGTTTCAAATTGCAATCAACAGTGGAAGTGGACATGTTAGAACAGCCCAGGAAAGGTGATTTTTTTCACTCACCTCCACAGCTGAAGAGCCAAACATCAGGAATTGTGTCTGAGACTGTCTTACTGTTGTTGTTTATCCTTATTATCACAATTACTATAATAATTTTCTGTGTGACTGTTTTCCATTTGATACTTTTTGGCAATGTACCAGGTTCTCATGCCACGTTGGGAGAAGAACAGTTAATTTCTCTTTTAATTCATGCCATATCCAAAGAGCATGCAGCAGAAAACAAACACAGAGAAGGTCCTTCCTTCTGTCACAGATGCAAAGCTCCTCTGAAAATTACTGTATTAGTCCTCCTGTTCTGTTAATTTTCTTAGATTTCCCAAACAATTTTATGGCTTGTTTAGTAAACATGTCAAAGGATGAAAGCTCATCATCTCTTCCAGACTTCATTGTGAATTTCCAGTTGTTTTCTGTAGTTTATGAAATGCTAGTGATATCTTTTCAGCTGCATCTTGGGCTTCTTGATATAATGCATGATGAAACATTACACAGTGCACATAGGAGCAGGTGTTTTAGCTAAATCTAGTCAGAGAGGCATAATGCAGCATGTCTGTGATGTCCTAGAGTGGTGGTCCTGGTGAGGGCCATCCAAAAGAACAGCAGCAGTGAGTGTCACTTTGCCAACCAGGCCTGTGATGGTGTTTAAGGGACTGTTCCTGAGGTTGGTGGCTCAGTTCAGAGAGCCCTTAGCCTGACTGTTGAGATTTGTCAGAGATAAGCAAGGAGAAGGTTGTTGCTTTGAGTAACACAACATCTTGCCCTTTGGGGAATTACTGAAGTTTTAAAAAGAAGGTTTTGGATTTTTTTTTCTTTGAGATAAATGAGAAGCACTTGGTGCCACCAGTAACATGGCCCAAGATGAGGTTCTCTGTGTGCTGCTCTTATTTGCCCAAGTCTACCAATGTCCACTTGTACAAATATCAGAAAAACAAGTCAAGTTATGTGAGATCACTTCTGGTTTTCTGAGCATTAAGAGCTGTTTCCTGTCATCAGAGCAGCTGCCCAAAGGGGATGTTTATTCCCTTAGGACAGAGTCCCAGCAGGCACAAGTGAGAAATCCAGCCATGCCCTTACAGGAACAGATTGCCAGTGGATTTGCCAGCACCTCTCCAGCATAACAGGTTTCCCAACTTCCTGGTGTATTTGGGCCAACCTAAGAGATTCACTACCAGGAACTACATAAAATGCTGCTGTGCCAGGTCAAAGACTGTTAATAGGGTACAACAGAGGGGTTCCATGGGGTCTTTTCAAATAAATATGTGTCACAGTAAATTACTTGTCATCACCTCTGTCCAGTAGGTCTCCCTGCTCTCCTCTGTGCACTGTGGCCAGACTATTTAGTTAGCCCTACTAGTCTGGGCTTCCTTGGATCCATCAACTTCCATTACACTCTGTCAGCTTCTTCCTTTGCTTCACCTGCCCTTGGCATTGCAATGTTCCTCAGTGTCTTCCAGAAACCCACGTGAGAGAGTCAGAATAAAGAGCACTGCAGATTCAAATGCCACCAGGGTTAGTTCAAACATTGCCTCCTGGTACATATAATCTGAGTGCTATGCTATTTACTCTCACGAGGCTTTTTGCAACAAAACTAAGACTTAGGAGACAACAATTCAGATTTTCAGGATGGTTCCCTGCACGTGGAGGCCAGAAAACCATCCATACTACAACCAGGAAGCAACAGAGAGTTCCTACCCTGTCTCACCCTCCTGGCCTGGTGAGCTTTTAGCCAGTGACAAAGTCAGGCTGGATCAATACCTGTTGTCTAACCAGTCACATGAAAACTATGACTTTTAAGAAGAAATGCTGTCTGGTTTGTCACAGTGCAATCTATTTAAACTCTGTTTTATTACTTCTTGTCAAGTCAGCTGCCTAACAAATTTTCTACTTCCTCTCTGGCTTGGTATCAGAGATTGCTCAGAATCAGTTTCCTTTTTTCCTGTAAGTATTGCCCTTACTGTTTAATGTTTTAATACACATCCATAAATGCTGCCCAGCAATCAGGTGCTGCACTGTTAACACAGTTTTCTTGCTGTTCTGATTAATCTGCTGAAGTATAACTAGTGCTGTGTTGTTAATGATTCATTTTGCAAAAACACTGGAAACCACAGCCTGCCTCCTTTACAGTCTTGCAGAGATCTGTGGAGCTCAAAAGTGCCTGTGATCGAGCTCACAAATGTCTCCAGCTAACACTCCCACACACTACAAGTTTATTACTCTCCAAGAGAGACCTGGGGGTCTGTCTTACATTAAAGGAGTCTATTATATCCCTCTCATGTCTGTTAGAGAAAGCTGGCAAAGTATTGTTAGGCCTTTCAAAAGCATAATTGGTTTTTTTTCCTCCATTACTGCAAAAAGCCTTAGTGTAAATACCAGTTCTCTGAATGTGTCTACCCTAAAAGCCTGAAATCTCCTTGTAATAGTTGTGCCTAAGACTAAGCCTGCTGGATTTTGTAGCACAGTTTGACTGTAACTAGTTCCTTCTCAGCTGCTCTGTCCTTTAAAAATGGCATCTAGATTTCCTAAAAGTTTGAAGGTTTAACTGTAGGGTTGTTGTTTTGTTTTGTTTTTTCTTTTTAGCTAAAAGAGGAAACAGATGCAGCAGCTCCTGAACCACAGATTGATCTTGAAGATCTCCTGGAGGTCCCTAATGAAGAACAGAAATTAAAATTACAGGTCAGATGGAGGGACTTGGTGACTTTTAAGTTAGGGACTTCCTTCCTAGAGAGAAGTAGTGGTGTGTGGGGCATGGAGTGTGTGTCTACAGTGTTGCATGATGCTTCCCTGTGTCTTAGCCTGTTAAAGATAGCAAGAATATATACCCTGTTTGTAGGGAGGGGAAAAGACATCAGCTCAGAAAATACTAAAATGACTCCTTGCTTTTTAGGAAATCCTCCATGAGTGCTCCAGCCCAACAGAGGTGAGTGAAGCACCATCTATAAATATTTATATATCTATAAATACTGTTATGCTGTTCTTCTTGGCCAAAAGATGTTATTATGCTTAACATGATGCTGCAGATTTAATTCCCAATGGGAAGCATTTGCCACTTTATTCTGCTGTGCTAGAAAAAGACATGTAAATCTGCACGGGTGAGCTGAAGGCAGAGCAGTGGAGCAAATAAGGAATCATACTTTACAACTAAAGAAAGTTCATTCCATGTTTTGCACATCCTTGCAAAATGGGGTCCCCCATCACTGCCTCAGCCATGTGCATTGGATGTGAACATTGTGCCTGGACATCATTCATCAGCCTCCACATCTTGCTGAACACAGAAAATGAGGTGGATGCTTCCCTGTCACTGAATTTAAATTTGGCTGTAGCCATCATGGATACTCTCCTAGCAGGGGTTCAGCACACAAGGCTGGCAATAGGGAAATGGTTTTTGGAGTGTCTGAGTTTCAGATCTTAGGCAAGAACTCCACATGCCTGGAGAAATAACTGAAAAGAGTTTGCTCTACTGTACTGATTCACCACCAAGGAAACTGTCTTGTGGACAGCATGGTACTTGCTAACTACAAACAGATACTGCTGCCCCACTGGCAAAAAAAAGAAATGCTTTCATCCTGATGATCTTGAATCCCTTCAAAGATCACAGCAGCCTGTTTGCAGAAAGCAATCAGAGAAAGCAAACTGGTTTCCTCTGAAGGCACTGACTGCAAAGTTATGTAGGATCCTAGGCATTGTCCTCCAGAGCATGCTGTGGCAGGCAACCTCTGACCACCCAAGTCAGGAAGCTGGGCTTCCCACATGGCACAAATGACAACAAACTGCATTACTTCCAGGGACCTTGCCTAATTACAAGGACAGGTAGCTATCTCTTTGGGTGAAGAGAGGCTGTGTGTTCCTTATGGTGATGTTACTTGTCATGCAGAGGGTAAATTTTGTGCTAGTCACATTGACTTCTAACCAGATGGTCCAGTTTAGTTCATAGTCCTTGGCTGTGTCAGCAAAGTAGTCGAGGTTGATCTCCATTAACTGCTCATCTATCTGCTCTGCCTGTCCCCAATCCCGCCCTGCTCCAGGTTATCATTAGTCCCATGGGTGTTTTGCTCCACCTCCTCTCTGCCAGCCACCTCCTTGTAGAATTGGCATAGCTCTGAGATGGTTTGCAATCCACAACGTGGAGCTTTACAGGTTCAACAAGAGGGACAGCTTGCTTTGCCCTAGATTGGGAGGGCAGCAGAAGTGGGCAGGAGGTTACTGTGGCAACAGCAATCAGAGGACAACAGATCCTGAGGTCATCTCAAGGTGGAAAAAGCAAGTATCTGGGATGAAGAGGAACAGGCTGGCTCCTGGGGAGAAAGTAAACAGAGCTGCTCTAGAGAGAGACAGGGGAAGGGAAGTACAGAGCTTTTTAGACCCTTCTCATCCATCAAAAGATCTCCTTTCCTAAGCTAAAAGATAGATTTGTTCAATACATGCTAAAATGCTGGTTTCTGCTCAAGGTGAAGGCAAATGTGGGAATAATCTAAGTGCCATAATAATAATCTAAGCACTCTTTGGGCTGGGGAGCATTGGAAATAACCTGACCCCCTTCTCCAACCAATTCTCATTGTAGGACTTCATTACGGAATTGCTCAGTCGATTGAAAGGTCTCCGGAGAGTCACCAATCCTCAGAAGAAATGACTTGGCTCACATGGAACACCCAGCTTTGGTCACAAGGAAATGTGTATCTTCCCCACAGAAAACAGGATCAGCAACATCCCTTCAGAATAGGTCCAGGACTTACCGTTATTGAGAAACATCACTGAGCTTGTGAACGTCGTAAGGCTCCAGTCCCTCCAGATCTACACACACAGCAGGGAGCTCCACTCTGCACCTTCCTGATTCTTAAAGGGCATGTTAACCTGTGGAACAGGACAACATTGTCCCTCCTTTAGTTTCTTCTAGGAATTTCCCTGTTAGCTGAGGAGCACTGAATACAATTCTCAGGAGCTCATGGAGCTTCTTTCTTTCCATCCGCTGCAAGGAAAAAGAGGCATTGCTGATCACTCACTCCTCATCATGGGAAACCAGGAAAATTCAGCTCCACCCTGTTCCAACCTGGCTGGGACTCAGCTGTGACCTCCTGCCTGCTACTGCTGTGCCCAACTCTACAGCATTGCACACACTTTTTAAGCCTCACTAAGCCTCTGTTATTCGTGAGGGCTGGACAGAAAATATCCAGTAGGATGGAATAAAAATGTTCAAGTCCACCTGGTTTGCTTAAGGGGAAGGTAGTGAAACAGCTGCTGGGGCTAAAGCAAGAGAGATTGTTGCTTTCTTTTTGTGGAATTCAGGACTTAATGACTTAGAAGTGTCTTCTAAAAGAGCAAGGTCTGGGAATGATTTTTCTCCTCATTTAAAAAGATGTTGGAAAACGCTTATTTTATATATTAAAACAGAGAAAAACAGCCATGCACTGCTTGCTTTTGCTCTCTTTTTAGACACTAAAATAAAACTGAAGTGAAAATACACCTGCTCCCCATTTCCCTGCAGGGAGCATCATGGAATGAGGCTTTAACAGACAGGTAGGTTTCACAAATGAGAAGTGGGACACGTTGTCTTGCTGCACACTCTCTTCCAGCTGCAACCAGTGTGTGGCTGGAAAAAGACAGAGGAAACCACATCCAGCTTCTCAGCAAATCAGCAACTTGGCACGTGTATCTATGAAATAAGATGGCCCATGGAGGTGGATGGTTTAGGCAGAGGGGACATTTTGTCCTGGTCCCATGCTCTCATGCCTGCCAAACACAAGAGATGAGTTGCTGAGTCCCATCCAGAGGGGCTCCTATGTACCAATATGTTCAAGGCTAGCTTTTGAGTATATATTTAGTCAGACAGGGAGGAAAGGGGCCCAAATCTGGAACAAAAGGGACATGCAGATTAGATAAGACAAACAAGAACTCTGGGGCTGGAGCAGTAATATCAGAATATACATTAATCTTTTCATCTTTATCAGTAACAGTTGCCTTTTACATCCCTCCTGTTTTCCAGCAGAAGCGTCTGAATGAGCTGTGGTTGGGCATGTCCCTGAGAAGACAAAACCCAAGCTGCAGTAACAACTGTGATGTAAGGACTTGCTCCCCTTCACATGCTATTCTTGGATGTGACAGCAGCCTGGAAGTCAGCAAGCTATGCAGCTCATAACCTTGTCCTCAGGCTGCTCCAAGGGTTGGAGAAATGCTCTTTCTTCTTCAGCTCCATCTATATCTATGGTAGCCCTATGGACATGCCATTTTTGGCTTAGTGAGGGGCTAATAGGACATGCCTGCCCTCCCAAAATCTCAACTTTCAAAGTAAAATAACAAAATTAAACCCAGAACTGCACTGGTGGTTGATCTGGCATTGCTCATGAAAAAGGAGAAAGGAGAGCAGCACACTAACAAAGAGCTCTGAGCACTGTTAAAAACACAGACCTGGTTCAAACAGAAGTTCAGGTGGGAGAGCGAGGTGGACAGGCCATGAGCTGAGTGTCCCAAACTAGAGCTGCAATTAGCTGCAGCACATTAGTGCATAGGAGTCTAGATTCATTACATTCCCTACCAGGAGGCTTGGTTTTATTCTGCTGAGCTGTGACAGTACAAAGACCTGAGATGCCTCTCCTCTGGCCCAAGAGAGATTTCCTCCACCCCGAGCATTGTTCTCTAGTCCTTTAATACAGAGTGATGCAAGGAGAAGTTTTGTCTGTGCTTTGAGGCAGCCAGGAAAAAGCACATTCTCCAAACTCTGGTTGACAGAAGGTGTCTCTGTGCCTATGCTGCAAGTAGCAGAAATAAAGAATAAGCTGCAGCCCCTGTGCTGGGCAGGTTCTGTTACATAAGGACATCACTACCACAGGAGAGCTTCAAATGAGTACAGTGTGAGCATGGGCAACAAAGCAAGATGTGGCCAGTGCCAGGAACTGTGCCCTCTTCCTCTACCAAGATAACTCAGAATGTATGAAAGTCCATACATTTTCTAACTGAAGGTTTATGAAGGCCTTTAATGCAATTTTCCCTTGGTCATGATCAACACTTCAGTTGCCTTCAAAAATACATTGGCTGCTCCATTTAGTTGTCTCAGGGAATGAATGTTAGTGCAGTTTAACTAAGTGTTGAGATCTCTTTGTAACCTAATCTCTGTTCCATCTTCTGTTATTATTTTGAATTCTTGTTGGGGTGGAGCCTGTATTTGATAGTTTGATAGTTCACTTACAAAACATTTTGAGAAGAAAACCTTGTGCCCATGTCGTGTGCTACAAAGACATAGGCAGAGCTGCTGATTCTCTTTCCTGAAGATATCAAGCCCTCTTCAGGATGGCTAAGACTGAAATTGGTGTGGCCTGTCAGGAACCAGTTGTTTACCAGTGTCTTTTCTCGTTGACCAGCACCTTTTCAAAGGCAAGGACAAGGGGTAAGCACCCAGCCCACTCAGAGGTCATGCAGCATTCCTCTTCCACAATGACATCTTCAGGTAGGTTTGCTTCCTGCAGACAGCTGCCCCTTCTACCCCTCCTACATTCAGGTTGCCGAGGCAACAGCTACAAGGGGAGTGGCTTTCCAGGGGAAAGTGACTGGGCTGCAACTAAAACGGCCAATTACACATGCAGAAAGCTCAGCAGCCACAAAAATGTCCATTAGTGGCCCAGGGAAAACATCAGCGTGCGTGTGCATAGGACTGAAGAGTCTCTTCCACGCATGACTAAGTTCTATTTCAGGTACTGGGTTAGTTGCACTTCTGGATTCCTTGGGGTGGCCCCACAGAAACCAAGCTGGGAAGCTAAAATTGCTTCTTAGCTCTAACCTGCTCCTTTACTACTCATGGGAACAGGGCAGGGCTTCCAAACAGGCTGCCTAACTGCACGAGGAGCTCAAAGCTTGCTTGTGGCTCATGAAGCATTCAAAATGTTACAGGTAGCACCAACTTATACTAAGATATTAAAAATATAATAAAAAGGCAGCTGTGAAGCAAGAATTAAAATATCTTAGTAGACAGAAAGGCTGAAACCTTTTTCACAGGCTGAAGCCCAACAGAGTGGAACAGTCTTAGAAGAGATATAAGAATAGATATTTGCATCTTCTCCTGTAGGTGCAAAACACAGGATTTAAACTTAAGACAGAATTGGGCTGTGCTGCTATCAGACTAATTACCTGGGTTAAATAGCAAAGAAAAAGTGTCATTCCTACAATAACAAAAAGCCAGAACAGCATTTTATTTTCATTTTTAAGACTGAAATCCCCCCGGGGCAGGAACTCTTTACTTAAATTTTGTGTAATACAGGACTCATTGTGAGCTCTCACATCAGAGCTGAAGCAGTTGTACCAATCAGCTTTTCCAAAGGGACAGGCACTGGTGAAGCAAGGACTGACAGGAGAAAGAAGATCCTCCATAAGAGTCAGTCAGGTTTTGTCACCCCTTCCTACCAAAGGGTTTTGATGGTACTTGCAATTTTCAGTGTTAGCTTGCAATATTACTATTCTTCATTGTCTGACACAAGTTTCCATTGAAGGGCCTGATCCAGTCCAGCACATAAGCACAAAAACATCTTCAGCA
>NW_008599203.1:9808-20817 GCF_000691845.1 Merops nubicus
GGGCTCTGGCCACGGGTGGCTGAGCTGCAGGCAAACACTGTTTCAGCAGCAGTGACCTTGAGCACAGGGGCAGGGCAGGCAGCTGGGAGCAGCACTGCCAAACCAGACAGGCAAGATTCGTTGGAAACTCCCTGTCAAGGGAAAATGCTTGATTTTTTTTTTGCCACTGGAATTTGTCAGCCTTAGAGAGCTGTCTCAGAAGTCACATTATAGTCCTGGGAAGACTGATGGGATATTGGAGCAAGCTCAGGGCAAGTTTAGTCATGTAATTGAAGCAAATCTGTGTGCTTTGGTCACTGGCAAATGCCACTTCCCTCTGGACTGTCTCCAGGGAAGGATATGAGCATATTAAACTGAGCTTCTTTCACAGCCAGATAAAAAGCATCACACAGGTAGCACCTTTAATCCTATCAGAACAGCACATAATAAACAGAGCCAAAACCCTCTTTCAGAGTAATACATGACTATTCCAGATGAACATGCTGCTCTGAAGGGACCACATGGAACCTCAGCACAGCCACTGCACATCACAATGCTGTGCATCAGTAGCAGATGATCTTTTACAAAGCATCCTTCAAGTATGTAAGCAACCCTGCCCATCAAGGCAGAGTAGTCTCTGCACCCTTCCCAGCTACACCATAGAAACAGTTGTGATTACTTCAGGATCCTTCATTTCTTGCCCTAAGCCACCTGACATTTGGACCAAGATACCATTACAAGAGGGCAACACTTTGTAAAGGGCTATCAGGCATTTCCAGGAGAGACTTTAACCACAGGCCTCTGTAAATAGTTTTTATTATGCTTTGGAAATTCTCATCACACGTGATCACAACATTGACAGTTTTTAGTGCAAAGTGCTTTGCTGCCTGTTGAACCAGTGTTTAAGCTGTTAGGAAAAGCAGGAAGTTACTTATCAGTCAGGATTGCCTTGAATACAGATCTTTACTGCTTCCCACATTGCCTGTCTGGAGTTATAGACTTGTATTCACCTCATCATATCAAGTCTTTGTTCATCCCCAAGCACACACAGCCAAACCCTGCACTTCTCTGGTATCTGTGAGGACAAAGTCACGTGCCCTCCAAGCCTCTCTCAGATTAACTGTCCAAAACATCACCCATTTTTGGCTGCAAATCCACTGGGATTCTTCCCATCTGGCCATCTCCTCTCTTTTCCTGCTCTCCATCTTCTCTTCTGCCCACGAAGAGTGTGATCACTTCTCCTTGTGAGGAAGATGATAGCGGGAGGTGATGTGGTCCTTCAGATCAAACTCATCATGGCCTTCCCTGAGAGGCAAACACACAGTGCAGTCAGAAATAAACACACAGGCAGGGAACCCACCCTTAGCCACTGCAAAAGACAACTCCCAGCAGCCCTTAACTAGAAACTTTATCACAAGGGTTAGCTGGGAAGACTGTCAGACTTCTTAAGGTATTTGCTAGTAACAGAAACCTCTGAGATGCTTTGTGGAAAGGTCTGCTCATCCTTTCTTGCTAGAATGGGAAATAACAGGTCCCTCTGTCTCCCTCCCTCTGAGAGTTTCATGTCACTGCTGGCTCATTTCCAGCACCAAGTCTGATTCCCAGGCACATCAGCAACTCCTATGACAACAGTCAAAATGATAGTCTGCTCCACAGAAATCTGAAAAATAACTGTTGTGGCTAAAATGCAGCATATTGACAGCTGTCTTACCCATGCTCAGTAGCAGGCAGTCTGGAGTAAGACACAAACTGGCATCTGCAGCATGGAACTGATAGACTCACTCCCCTGCTAGACTGCTGATTCTGCTTTTCTGGATGTTTGCTGTATACTATCTGATATGTGTCTCTATATATGAAACGTGTGCTATCTGAGCTCCCCTCTTCTGGGAATCCAGCCCACTACCAAGCCATAGTAATCACTGAACAATGCTCTCACTGACACTACCCCCCACAAAGCAGTACATCAGCTGCTCCAGAGAACACTCAGCCAATGTGTCCACACACTGGAGCAGTTTAGTCCCTCGAGTCTGACATAACTACTGAGTGTTATTTCCATACTGACCAGCGTTCAGCTCAGATCTGGGTTCCTCCTATCCACTCCCAGTTTTCTCTCCTACTGCCCAGTTTTCTGCCCAACAGGAAGAACAACCAAAAAAAAAGGAAGTGGCTAAGCTTACCTGTGGCCTCCCTCTGGAAGACTTACCGAAAACAGCGCTGGCAGTAGAGGTCCCCAGCCCAACAGGAAAAACAACCAAAAAAGGAAGTGGCTAAGCTTACCTGTGGCCTCCCTCTGGAAGACTTACCGAAAACAGCGCTGGCAGTAGAGGTCCCCATCGCAGCCGTGGCAGCGCAAGGTGGCGTCTTCATTGCAGATACAGCACCAGGGTAACTCATCCTCATCACTCTCCCCTGCCCTGACGAGAGCTGTGGTGGCTGGAGTCTGGCTCTGATTCACAAAGGAAGCATAGACACAGGATTCAGGGCAGAGACAACACAGGGCTTTCATTGTAAGGCGTGATGGCCGCAGTGAGGTGTCACGTGGGCCACAGTTTGCTCTCTCCTGACTCTGAGTCTGTGAGATTAATTTGCCCAGGGATAGGCTCTGTATGTGTCTAGATCACTAAATACAACCCTGAGCTGCTCCTATCATTTGCTCATGAATGGATGTTGCTCAGAAGGTAATCAGCTATTCCTCCTCATTTAGCATCTACAGCAACACACACCAATGCCACCCATGCTGTGTTAAGGGCATGAAGCCCAGATCTTCTGGCAGGTACCACAGCAACATCAAGTGAGGGACAAGCCTTGCTGCAAAGGAAAGCAATCCAGCAGCTTTGCTGAAAGCAGTTCCATAGGAAGGGAGTGGGGAGGTCAGGGGGTTGTTTTCTCCCCATTATGGAAGGAAAACTGGAGGACAAATGAAATGATTTGCCACAAGGCCCCTACTATCAATTTGTAGCCAAGGCTGGGCTGAAAAGATCTTCTGAAATCATAACTTAAGTCTACCTGCCTATGGCCATCTATTGTCTCCTGCTTTCCAGAGAACTCTTGTGGAACTGCACAGCCACACACACATCCTGGGAGAGTGCCTAGCCCCTGGCAAAGGCAGCAGTAAGATGGCATTATCTTTTATATCAGTAATCCCAGGAGCACAAGGTGGCATACCTGTGAGATGGATGTTTTCAATCATGCTTACACTGAGGACAGACTCAGGTGTGAGTCACAACTCCATTTAACTGTGGTAATATACATTACAGAAGGGGTATGTCTTTCCATAGTAGACTGGAATCCACTCTGAGTATAGGATATCTTGTTACTAATTCCTTCCTCTGAGGTTATATGAGAGCACAGATGGTCGATTACTATCTAGAGGTTCCATTCTGCACACACTGGAAGCACTGGCAAACCTCCCACTCACCCCAGTTCAGGCTGTATAGTACTGGACTGGGCCCTTCTGGGTCTAACTATACTGGTGAGTTAAAAATCCCTTCTCCAACATTCATCTTGCAAGGTCTGTGCTAACTTCTCTGGGTTTAGAGGGCAGCACTCCTTTCAGCAGAAAGCCAGTCTGAAAGGAATTGTATTTCAGGGAGCAATTCCTTTTAAAAGAAGTACCAGGATGACTCAAAGCTGTGCTCAGGGCTGGTCAGCCTTCCAGAAGCCACTCAGTTTGTCTGCTCTGGAGAAGCTGGCTGGGTTTTTTTTTCTGCATCATGCCTAGAATACAGCAAACTTTTGCTGCAGAACTTTACTCTCCTGAGAGCCTGGAAGATATTATTTCAAGACATCCATCCTGACCAGCTCACTGACCTTTTGCTTTGCTTTCTTATGCAGGTTCTGTTGCGAGGGTCCTGGTTGAGTGGTCTGATCTGGAGGAATGTTGAATCCACTTGCTTCATCCAGGGCTGCTTCCTCTGTGAGCTGGTAGCAACACAAAGCAAGAAGCCTCTTGCTTCAAACACAGTTGAGAGCCTCACTCTAGGCTGCAAACCTCCTGCCCTTCTCCTTGCTCTCATGCAATAACAGGAGGTTACAAGTCTGAAGCCCCAGGCAGATGGGAACTTGCTCCATCTGCACTCTCAACACCATGTGCCCACTGTGCACAGTCAGAGTAGAAGCAGAAGCTTTCAACTAACACTCTGCTTTGCAGTGCAGCTACCAGCAGACCCTCAGCCTCATGCTCATCATGCCTGTGTGGTCTGCAATCAAGCAGAAAAATAAGCACAGAAAGCTCATGTCTGCCTGCAAGACCATTCATAGGCATTGTACAGAGAAACTGAGGCATAAGCTGTGCTAAACAGCACACTTATTATTTCATCATTATAGCTGGGTGAGGAAAAAGATGAAACAAGTGAGGGAAGAGCAGCAGAATGGGATTGGAGAGAATACACACACCACAAGAGACAAACATGAATAAGAAACAACAGCACAAAGTTATATTGTCCACTGCCTGTAGCTAGGTGGCCCATGGAGGGGAAGGAATGAAGCTGCTCAGGAACAGAAACACATCCTTTCCACACTCACCAGGTAACACACACACAGAGGGAATAACTGAGAGGAAGATGAGCAAGGCCATAGCTGCCACTTCTGACCTGTTTTAGCACTCTGAGAACAGCCTCCTCCTCAGCCACTTCCTCATCACTGTCAGGGAGTTTATAGGTGTCCAGTGTAACTGCAGGAGGAAGAGACAGGAGCCTGTAACCCACACCTGCCCCAAACCTTGTGCCCACCTCTGTCCCACAATCATTTGTGGTGTGAGCTGGTTTTAGCATTCTGGCTCTAGCACAGTCTCCACCCTTTCCAGATGGAGACTCCTCAAAAAAGCACGGAAGATAAATACTGGAAGAGGGAAGGAAGAAATCCCCACCAAAATCAGAGCTTTGCTTTTAAAAGCTTTGGTAAGATCAACTAAGATCTTCCATAGTGATTTCATGATGAATTAACCTGTACAACTTGACAGACAAAAACAAATCTTGGCCTGTGCCTTGCAAAATAAAGGAATTAAACAGATGAACACCTCTCAGAAAATAAATTACTCTGTCACAGGAGCATGGTACCTCTCTTGGTGCTGCATTCTTGTCTGCTACCCACCTTTCTCTGGGTCCTCTCCTCTGAGTGCTGCCAGTCTCTTGGCAATCTGTAGGATCTTTTCCTGCCTAGTGTTCTCTTCCTGTAGCTCAGCAGCAGCTTCTGCTAGAAGTTTACTCTTCTCTTCCTCTAGCTGTTTCGGGTCTAGATTTGCAGGGTGAACAGGATCTTCACCTTCCCCACTGAGATCATTCAAACTTTGGGTGCTCACAGCTGCAAAGAGACACACAGGACATGCTGGTGGCTCAGCAGCAATGACCCTTGGGCACAGAGAGGAGAGCTTGCTGCTCTCCATTAGTCTGGGTAACAGTGGGAGAAGGCATCCCACAGTAGGATCTGCACTGCACATGAAGAGAAGGTGAGTTAATCTGTGTTTTATAGCAAGATTACAAAGCACCACAGCCAGGCAGATTGATTCCAATGCTTTGTACCATCACAAGTGGGTTAGGAGTAGCAGCAGCTCCTCCCTGAAGTCACCTTAGAGAAACAGAGAGGAGCAAGCTGAATAACACAGCCCTGAAATGAAGGAACCCTCTTCAGGCAAAGACAATGAGAGCCAGTATGGAGCTGGATGGCTGCTCTTAGTCACTTTGGGAGTCATAATGGGGAGATAAGGGCACAGTGGACATGCAGCTCACCTGTAAGCTAGCTAGGGAGCTATACATATTCCCTTCTCACTGTAGCACATGTATTATTAGACAGAAACAGATACCTTGAGGCTGGACTCTTGGTTTGTAATGCTCATCAATGGCAACTTCCTCAGACAGTTGAGTTAAAAGGTCATCTGTCTGCTGGACCAGACTTCTAGTATCAGGAGGTTGGTGTACCTATGAAACAAGGAGAGCATGAGAAAAGGCAAATGGGAGGAAAACTGCATACTCAATCAAAGGAAAAGTTCAGTAACCAAGATCACCCTAGGTGGGAGCAGCATAAAAAGATGCAGCCACTGTTCTTGAGAGACTCAGCTTAACTTATCTGGTGTAAAACATTCAGAGCTGCATTCTCAGAGGTGCTGAACGTGCAGAACTCTGAGTACATGCTGCTGGGTCGCAGCCCCAGCTCTGCCACTACCTCCCAAGTAACTGAAGTGCCACTCTCAAGAGTGCCAGCCAGCAGCCCCACTGGGGCCTGGTGTAACAGCTGGGTGTGCAGCACAGATGAAAAAGGAGCTTGAGGAAACAAGGGACAAGACATTGAAGCCTGTGCCTATAATAGGCTTTGAAGGCATCTATCAAACTCTTTCCTCTGTAGTCTCAGACTAATCACTCTGGTTCCATTTCTGGAATAATTAGCAGGCTATTGACTAGCTGGACTGCAGCAATAGCTACAAGATACAATTAGAAGGTAGGGCTGATAAGCCTCAAACACAAACAGCTCTGAAAAAATATCAACCCACATGGGTATGCAAATGAGTTGAGTGGAAAAAAGCCTTGTTAAAAATAAACACATGAACTACATTTGACAGAAAGGAACATACTCTAAACTGAAGCAGGGAACTGCTGAAGGTTTGCTAATGGTTTTCCCTTTGCTTCTGGAGCAATGACACAAACAGGAAGTGGGGATTTCTGAAGGGAGCCACCTGGACACAAAAAAAGCTGAAGGAGGAAGCACGGCCAACATGCTGGGACATCAGTTACCCTGTCAGCTCAGAACACATTGCTGGCTGAAGAGCTGAAGGAGCTTACAGGTCTGAGAGCCTGGGAAGGAGGATCTCTCCCTTGCAGGACAGTCAAGCGGTCCTCCAGTTCCTGTGTGGATGGAACAAGTCCCCAGCAGTCCTCCTTCAGGGCAGCCAGCCTAGCTTCAATCTCAGCCTGAGTAGGAATGGACTCTGCAATTCAGAATAACCCAAGGGAGGAGACTACTCTGTTATTGAAAACAAAAGGCTGCAAAAAGAAGTTTTTCTTAACATTGCATTTCTTTCTGGAATCAGATTCCAAACGCTTGAGGAAAAAACCTCCCCCCACCCCAATGTGAATGAGGGGTCAGACTGCAGGGACCTGGAGACTGCCCTAACACTAACTGCTGTCCTCTTCTCCCTGCCTCCTTCACAGTTTATCTCCTAACCATAAGGCAAGTATTACAGTAATGTCATTTGGCAATCAGCTTACACTGGATACTAGGGACAGGCAGAGAACTAAATGTCACCTAGGCAGTACAGTCCATTGCTCCCACATCTCCTAGTCTCACCCTAGATGTATAAGGCTGAAACCCTCCCCCAACACATAATGGGACAAGAGAAGGTTGTGCCAGGGGAGGTTTAGGTTGGATATTAGGAAAAATGTCTTCACCAAAAGAGTGGTCAGGCATCAGAACAGGCTGCCCAGGGAAGTGGTGGCACCACCATCCCTGGAGGGGTTTAAAAGCCATGTAGATGTGGCAAC
Source organism: Merops nubicus (assembly GCF_000691845.1). Lineage (NCBI taxonomy): Eukaryota > Metazoa > Chordata > Aves > Coraciiformes > Meropidae > Merops > Merops nubicus. Next base: position 17,260 of record NW_008599203.1, read on the forward strand.
TGGGGACATGGTTTAGCAGTTCTGTCCCAGAACCTGACAGCTGTGGACTGGGATGAGAGTCCTTTTTCTCCTCTGTGAGGCAAGGCTGGCCAGAACATAACCCCACAGAGACTGGCACTGCTGTTGCCCAGGACAATGACCCATGTGAAACCTGCAAAACAGTTTGGGCAAAGACCCTCAGTTCATTCTGCTCCCATTGGGCTCGACAGAGACCTCAAACAATGGAAAATAGGAAAGTGATTTTACAGGTAAGACACTGCCCTAAGCTAAGAAGCAGTTTCAAGGGAAACCCCAAGAATCAAAAAGAAACCCAAACATTAATCTAAAAATCACTGTAGAATCTGGCCATTGTGGCAGCAGGATGTGGATGCTCTGCTCAATTTTAACCCTTCAGCTGCCTAAAAAGGCAGGCTCTGAAGGCCCAGCACTTCCCTCTCCTTCCAGGTTCCATGCTTCCCAAGTAGCAGTGTTCCCACCCAAGGTATCATCTCCTGTATCCTCCCAAACTCACTTGGTTTCCTCTCCTCCCTGAGCCTGTCCAGTCTCTCTACAATAGCTCTATCCTCTTTTGAGAGCCCCTGGTATCTGGAGCCTGCTTGACATGGGGGCCTTTCAGCTGCCTTCTGTTGCTCTTTCAGCTGGTTCTGCTTAGCCTCAAAAGCTGCTACACGCCTGTGACAAGGATGGAGAAAAGACATGACAGGTGAGAACAAAGGTTTAAACCCTGAGATACAAAAACAGCCTCTGTGAACCCAACAAGCTATTTGAAGAATGCTGGTGTAGAACAGAACAGAAATCTCTTCCTCCTCTACCAGGCTCTCCCAGATCAGCACAATGAGGTCCTCCCAAGAGTAAGGAAAACTTCAGCTCCTAGGAGCAGCACACCTGGCACCATTTCCAAAGAGCCAAGGAACATTTCACCATCAGGTACCCATTTCCAAGCCAACCCCAATTATCAGTGCAGGCCCATGGCTGTTCAGGAGTTTATTCAAGAGAGCAGACTCCCCACAAACAAAAAATCCAAGCAACAAACCAAAAGCCCCATCCTTAATCTAATTCTGAACAAGCAAATACCCACATCACAACCCCAACTTTTGCTGGTCTGTGTAGGGGAAGAGGAGTGAGGGCCTGAAAGGCTCCTCTGTGGCAGAAACAACCATCTGGTTGGCAAGTGGAACTCACTTTTTGTAGTTTTCTGGTGGTGACCATTTTGCTGAACTGCTTTGAGATCCCTCTCTGGAAGACAAAATGATTTATCTGAATGCAAGACACTGGCAATGCTTCAATCATCCAGCCTCTCAACTCAAGAGGAATCAGTACAGGTTTCTCAGCCCCCTGGTGCAGCTCCCTTCATAATCTCATTCACAGGGATAGCAATGAGCCTAAGGAAGGGATTAAGATAACTAAGATGATGATTCTAAGATAACATAGCTGCCTGCAACAACAGGGGACTTCATTTGTAGTTCTTTGGTCCAGTTGTTTTTGCATCTGGACAACACATGATTTAATAGGGTCACCAGTGATCCAAATGAGGTGAGGCTGAAATACCCTCACCTCCCACAGCCTGCAACTCCCAGCTCAGAGAGAAGACACAGTGGTTAGGTCAGACTCCCAGTGTAATTAGTTTCAATGCAGCAGGACACTCCAAAGGGAGCTGTGGCATGCAACAAACACAATTATATCATGCACAAGCTAAACAAAACATTACAAAAACTATTATATAACCATTAGTATCGTAGCAGTGATCTTCTAGCACACTTGGACACTGCACACCACAAAGACATCTTGTGTTGCCATCTTCTGCTTTGTGGTACTGAGGATGAGCTGCTAAATTACACGTTTACAGGAAGTTGTTGGCATATTTTATTCATTCTCAGAAGTCCCAGCTACAAACACATCTGTGCCATGCTGAGGCCTGGAGAGTCACAAAGGAATGCAACAGTGTTGGACAGCTTTCCAGTTCTAAGGTTTCTCCTCTGGAAGTTTTTTTGCATGAAGAACAACAACGTGCAACTTATAGAGCTGCTGCCTATGTGTAGGATCTACCTACTCTCCAGTCAGGGAGGAGTTTTTACTGCTGTAACTCTATAGTCCTGATATTAAACAGATGAGGGAAAAAAACAACCAACAAATAAACCAAACAAACACAAAAGAAGCATCAAAAAAGGCTGCCCTGTTTTCTTAATGGCTTTTTGAGTTGTAAAGGGAAATCAGGAAATTTCAAAACTGACTGAATACTCTATCTTCACCTTCAGCTCACACTGTCCTCACGAGCCAGTGCTTCTCAAATGAAGAACTCTGCTATTGAGAGGCTCTTCTCCTTTCAGAAACCTGCAGAGCCAGAAAATTCCCCACTCACTGATGAAAATTCCTTGCTATAGGACAGCAGTGGGGAAGAGAGGCAGGAGAAATGCAACAGAAGGAGGAGGACACAGAAGGACTGGTTGAGAGAGGGGTTGTGGTGTAGACTTGTGCTCTTGTGTCACATTAATGTGTATAACCCATACTGCTACTGAATTGCATTTTATTGTTTTCAACAATCTACTGGTTATATTTGCAAGTTTTTAATCTTTATTTTTACCCTCAATAATGAGGGTTTGTGTCACTGCTGGCCCACAGATATAGTAACACTTTGGACATCTTATTGTCAGGCTGCTCAACTACTACACATCTGAAAAGACTGCCAGTGCTTTCAAAGGGGCATTGATTTCTGGGCTACTCTGGACTACTCCATCCCCACAAAAAACAGCCTCCCAGACCACAGTTCCTCTGTTTAGGCTGTACAGCTTGTGTAACCAGTTCAGTACCTGCCTGACTGGGACCTCCAGGGTACAGGCAACGTGTTTGCCAAGCACAAGGCCCAGCTCTCCTATGGGGATCTACAACACAACACTGGGATATAAAAAATGAGAAACAAACCAGGACCCTGCCTTTGGGTGAAGAAACACTCCCCACTTACCCAGTCAGAGTTCCATGACACTGCTTGCACACCTTCTGCTGAACGTTTCCACAGGAGGGAACAACAGCCCTGAAGCTAAGGCAGCCCGAGCAGAAGAGGCGCCCGCAGCTCTTGCATCCACACTGTGGGGACAGAGAGAAGGGCGGGACAAGGGCTTCACCTCCCCACCACACAGCCCCGGCCACCACGGGACTAAATGGAACACCGAGGCGACGCTGGTTTTTTAAAGAGAATTTTATCACTAGCTGCTGGTGAAGATACGGAGACTTTCAAGGGCCTTTTGCAGCAGTTCCTAACTCGTGCTGGAAGCAGAGACCCCGTTCCATCCCGCAATACACCCCCTGTGGGGGAATTCTCTGAGACAGCCATCTAATAGGGATTAGAGGGACTACAGCCAATGACTTTTCTTTCAGTAAACGCCCACACTTAAAGACACCTTGAAACCCGGCCCGGGGAGAGCTCAGAAAGGGAGGACAATGCCCCGGCACCGGGCGAGGCAGGTTCCCGGTTCAGACCCTCGCACTGCGGGAGAAGCACCCACGGGACCGGCCGCCCCCGCCCCCGGACTTGCCTCCTTCTTGAAGACAGAGAACCTGGAC
>NW_008599204.1:0-6405 GCF_000691845.1 Merops nubicus
CTCTTCACCGTGCTCTACACCGTGCCAGCTGCCAGCGTGGTCGCCTGCCTCTTCTACGAACAGCACAACCGGCCCCGCTGGGAGGCCACACACAACTGCCCCTGCCTGCGTGACCAGCAGCCTGATCAGGCCCGCCGCCCTGACTATGCCGTCTTCATGCTCAAGTATTTCATGTGCCTGGTGGTGGGCATCACCTCCGGCGTCTGGGTCTGGTCCGGCAAGACCCTCGAGTCCTGGAGGGCCCTCTGCACCCGCTGCTGCTGGGCCAGCAAAGGGGCTGCTGGGGCTGGGGGGACAGGGGGGGCGCAGGGGCAGGAGCAGGCGGGCAGGCAGCAATCACTGCGGCAGGAGGACTCGGGGCAGGAGGTGGTGGCTCCCTCTACAGCGATGTCAGCACTGGCCTGACGTGGAGATCAGGCACCGCCAGCTCCGTCTCCTACCCCAAGCAGATGCCCCTGTCTCAAGTGTGATTCGGAGGGAGAAAGAGGCCAAAGGTTAGGGAATAAGGGACACTGGCCTGCCTAAAATGCCCCCTCACTGTTTGGTGCCATTAATGAACCCCTAATGGTCCTTATTAGCCACAGCTTGTATAGAACAATGCAGCTGGCAGAGGCCCCAGGCTCCAGCCCCCTCCTCCTTCCCCTCCATTCATATGCAGGGAGCATGTACTTCAAGGAGCCAGCTTATTATTTCGCTGGCAGAGGAGGGTAGAGGCTCACCCCTGTCTTGCAGAGGGCAAGGCAAAGCAGCTTCTGGTTCACTCTGGACTAACAGCAGCTCTTTGCTCCGGGGAGGGAGTGTCTTCCTCCACTCACCCTCAGGTGGGAGTCAGCTGGGACTGCAGGTTTTTGGGATATTGATGACCAGGCAAATGCCTTACAATACAGACTGAATCAAAACATGTCTTAATTATACACCCCAGCTAAATACGGGTTTCCTACATTAAAGGATGTATTTATATAATTATTTGTTACCTTGTACAGATGTGTAAAATATGTATATATCCAAAGCTATACAGTCTGTAAATTTTTTTGTAAAAAAGTTTAGAGGCTACCCCTGTAAGAGCAAATATGAGTATTCTATTTTGTCAATAAAATGACTTTTGATAAATTACTTTTTCAGGCTTTCCCCCTACTCCTGCCCTGGTTATACCAGCTGCTGTCCTTAGGTGGTTCTGTGAAACTATGAACGACGTTCATGCTCCAGTCATGACTGTACAATAGATGGCTGCCTCTGTTAAAGCAGTGAGACAGATAGGCACAAGGAAAACAAGTCACTCAACAAGTTGTTCTGAAAAAGCATTTGCCAAAACGGGGAGGTGCCTTACCATAGCTCTCTGCTTGTTGAAAGTTGGCGATGTCTTTAAACTGAGCCTTTACAAAAGTCCCCTCATGTGGCATGTTAAGTCTCCTTTTAAAATGGGTGTTATTTGAGGAATGTGCACACACAGATACACACCTCTCACATCTGTTGTCTACACTTCTGTAAGCACCTGCCTTTCTGAGGATGCATGCCGAAGTGTAAAAGGTTAATGTTTTAAATTCATAGATCATGTGCTATGGTGGAATGGCAAGTTGAGATTTGCTAGATCAATCTCTTCTTAACAGATTAAACTAACATCTTAACTTTTGTATATCAAATATGGTCCTTTTTCAAGAGAAAAGGTATTGTTCTTCTGTCAGGACTAAGCTAATTTATTTGAGCAGAAGGCTGTTGAATTAACAGAAGAATGCTTTGGCAATTGTTGAACTTTTTACCTGTCTGCCCAGTGGCTCAGAACATCATTCCTTTAAGAGGAGCTAAATGAATAGGGTTAATCTGTAGGGAACTTGGTTTCTTTTGAGTTTGGGAAAACTTTGATCTTTTCTCTTCACCAAACGTGATGTATAGTCTGAAGTTTCTTTCCCTGCTGCCTGGTTCCTCTTGTTGCAGACCAATTGGCCACCATGGAGCCTTAAAGTTCTTCAATTAAAGGGATGTGGGACTTTTTTTTTTTTTTTATTTTAAGAGGAAGACTTGTAACAGTTAGTGAACACCAGAGGGAAAAGGGAGAACAGCCTTTTAAACAGCTTTTCCCTGCATTGTTAGCCAGACTGCAGGCAGCAAGGCATGGCTTGGAGCATTATAGAAAAGAGCTATGAATGCCCTACAGGTGGTCTGCTCACATAATCTCCCCAATTTAAAACATTTTCCTTTACAGGACAATTGCATTACAAAACTGCCTTCTCTTTTGCTCCTAATTGAACCAACGGATGACTACAAGATTTTCTTTTAAAACTGAGTGTCTAAAAAAACTAAATTAAAATCTACTAACTACATTCCAATCTGTTTTCTAAAATGGGATCACTTGGAATGCCAGGAGTAGAAGCTACATTAGACATTATTCCAGATATTTTTATGTCTTCTTCTTATATTCTGTCAAATTAGCAATCATTTAAAAGCAATTGGTTAGCTTGTGTGCTAGCACTGAAAAGATAGCCCCAGGTCCCTTATTAACCTGTCAATCATGGTAAGAGATGGGCAGCTACCCTGCTAATGACACAGATATCAGTCATGATTTGTGGGAAAAACTTTGTTCCATTGAGAACTGGCTTGATTATTGCTGTCCCTTTCAAAGATCCTGTAACTTAATAGACTCCTTCACTTCTACAAAGTTACTGGGATCATGAAAGGGAGGAATTTACAATGCCAATCTCTTAACTCCTTGGAGGGAAAAATAATTTTATCTTCTCAAATGCAAAGGATGTTGCACTGGGATTACGTGCAGTGCCTATTTATACACCAGTTGACCAGGATCAGAATATTGACATACCTGTAAGTTGAAAAGTCCCTATTTTTTTCCTGTATTGCTGGAAACACTTTTAAACAGTTGTTGAAATGTTTAAAGCAACGTAGCAATTTTCTCAATGGGACTAAGGTAGAGGTCTTCTTCCTGCTGGGGAAGCCCCACATATGGAAGCACAATCACTTCTTCAGATAAAAATCTGTGTTCTTTCCCCTCCAGCGGGTTCTAGCAAGGAAGACCACGGGGAGGTTGAGTCACAACTATTCTGTGAGAATTTGTTTAGATAGGTCTCCACAGACTTCCAGTACAGATTGCTAGTGCTGGGATAAAAGCATTTTTGGTACAAGATAGGAAGTAGTCCTGTGGCTGAACCTACCCTGGAATGAGCTAAGAGGTGCTGCAAGTGGACTTAGTCAGGAAAGCAGCCTCAGATCTAGTTAGGTTAACAAGATGCCTGCTTTGGAAGTGACTGAGTAATAATGCAAAGGTTAAAGAAAGTAAAATGAGACAAAATTCAAACCACTGGAAATGCAAATCTGGGGAAATGGTGCTAGAGAAGTTAATTTACAAGTGCAGATTTTTGTGAATCAACATGTAATTTATCTCTAGAGAAAAAAAAAATCAGAAAAAATCAACAGCAAGTCATTTAGGTATACAAGAAATAAAAATCCACAGCTACACAGAACTTCACTTTATTATGATACCCTTTATCAGGTTCTTAAAGATAAATTTGCTATGAATTTCCAAAAATGATCAGTGAGATGGTAGGAGTTATGTGTTAGTTTTCAAGGTCTGATGATAAACTGCCTTCTCACTAAATTTGCCAGAGTGCTACTAAAAATAGTCTCAGCAGACCTGTGGCCCAATCCATTGGAGCAGGAGCACCCTTGGCATCCCTGCTGGCACAGGGTCACCTGTGGGCAGGGGCAGCACCATGCACCCTGGGAGCCACGCTAGCTCTGGAGAGCTAAGGGAAAACTTCTTATCACTGATATGACCCCGTAGCACAACTTGTACAGCAACACTTGGGAGAGCTGGACAGATGGCAACTGAGAGCCTCCTGCAGCTCACAGGAAGGTCTAACTCACTGCTCTGCTCTGCTCAGGAGAGTGACTAAGCTAGCAGAGAAACATGGTCGGGGATTTTTTTTTCTTCTATAGTATGCAACACACTTTTAGAGTGTTCCTTTTCTTTCCAGGTCCCCTGCCTGCTTTACATGTTCCTGCTTCAAAAGGAGATCCTGTGGATTATTCTCCTCCTGCTGTAATGACTGAATAACTCTGCAGCCTCCAAAGGAGCTGTCCCAGCTGCCGTGGGTCTTTGAAAAAGAGGCAGAGCAGCACAGGTCCCTCAGGAGGGACACCACACCTCCCCTGGGCCCTGCTGCCGAGTCCCTGGGAGCTGCCTCGGAGTGTCCTGCAACCCACTCCAAAGTTTTTCCTGTGTAGGGGAAGCTTCCCTGGAGCCGTGATAATCAATTGTGGAAGGGAAGGGTCTTCAGAGAGGAAATGGGAAATTCTTATATATGGAAATAATATGAATGTGGTCAGGCTTTCTGGGAGGGCTCTGAAAGCTAAGACTGCCACAGAAGGTCTTTTTTTCCTTCTTTATTGCACAATATTTAAAAATCAAAGTATTGGGGTGCCCACCTATTGAAGAATTCTCCAAATATACTTGACTAGTCCTGAAATGTCTCCCCAGTGGGGCAGAGAAACTGGAGACAGGGGTGTTTCTTTGTGCACACTACCCACAGCATGTTTCACCCCAGCTTCAGAGCCCAGGCTCTTTCCAGATTCACTCAGGCAGACATCTCACTAGACACCTGGAGATTGCTTGTAGGAAAAATCAACAACAGTTTTTCACAGCAGGAGACCAACACTGGGAGCCAAAGCACAATGTCCAAATTTAAAAGGAATCAGTAGCTAAGAAAGAAATACCCAAGAATCCCAGTTTTACTCTGAAATATAAAAACTAATACAAGTAAGATCACTGTTTGATCCCAGTGACTGTGCTCAACATAGTTCTTTCACAAGCCCTACATGCAGTGCAGAAGCCAAACCTAGCCTGCCCAGTAAGTTAACCTTCTTATCCACTAAAGGAATGGAATTTTATATGGGATAAACAGACCACCTAATATGGGTAAAAAGCAAACTGGTGATAATGGTGCTTCTGGTGTGAAAGCTCACCTACAGTCAAGATCATGCCGGAGGAAAGCTCAATGTGGGCCAGTCAAACCAGCTTATAGAATCACCAAGGTGCCTGTCACAACCTGCCGGTAGCATGCTCTGCTCCTGCACTCTGTTTCCAGAGCCACATGGCCTGTGCTGCTCTAGGCGTGCACTTCTACTCCCACCCACTGTGGCAAATCCAGCTTCTGGCCCACCAGGGAAGCAAGTGAGGAATAATCTCTCTCCACTGCCCTTCTGGACCATGTTCCCTCTGGTTTTGCCCTGCATACCAAAACTGGATGCAGGTATGCAAAACATGGTGTGGGAAAGATAGCACACCTCTTCCTAGAATTAAACAGGCTGGGCAACAAAGGTCACTCTGAAAGCAACAGGATAAGCCTAAGAATAAAGAGATTTACAGATGATGGTCCAAGGAAGAAATATGAAACAGGGCAGATGCCCTGCATGTGGTCATGATGAGTTCTAGGCAGCCTTTAAGAGAACTCAATTAGAAATGTTCAGACAGCTCTATTTATTTAAGCGTTTATAAATGCCCATCATTATTGTAATCATGTATATGAATTTCACTTGTGCAGCAGAAAGGATCACACATCACAAATGCTATGGTGGTATGGAAATAGCTAGTGTCTGGTATTAAAATGTGGAGCCATAATCTGAGATGACTAAGGACAGTCAATTCACTTCAGAAACTAGTGCTGAACCAAGCTTTTTGAAGGCTGAGATAATACTTTTCCACTCTTACAAGTCTCATATCTATGATCTCAAAACACATTACATTCACCAGTGAGTTAATAGTCAAATTCATTCCTGGGAGACAAAAAATGCAGCAATAATAGCCAGACTAGCAAAGCTTAAGTGCAAGTCTAAAGGAAGAATATGGATTTCCTGACTTCTTTGTTTCAATAACACTCCATTTTTACAAGCACGTCCTCACATCTATGCCCTCCCCACATGCTCCCCCAACAAACACCCTCCAAAAGACCATAGTCCCACACACCCAGGAGTGGACAGAGTTTCCCAGGCACAACACCAAATCTCTCACTGATTTTCAGTAAGGCTGGCACTCTCAAACAGCAATCCCACTGCTGCCCTTACAACCTATAAAGTATCCTAGCCCTTACATGGCACCTGGGCGAGACGTGATCCTCTTCACCAGGGAGACACGGAGAGGTTTGAGGGAGCTGGATGAAAAGAAACAGCCTAACATGGGGCCATCTCTTTAGGTTTACCCAGCCAAATCTGGGCTAGGTAAACTGCAGGGTTAAAGTTAAATCGGCTTCTAGAAGACTAGAGAAAAGGAACGCATACTTCTCATTCTCTAAGGCAGGCAGGTGTGTAAAAGAGGGCTTACAACAGTTTTGGAGTTGGATCGGGCGAGAGAACCCGGCGGAGGGAGGCGCTGCGGTGGGGTGGCAGCGCAGCAGAGCCCCG
>NW_008599205.1:0-13320 GCF_000691845.1 Merops nubicus
AATGATTCTATGATTCTATGAATAGCTAACTCCAAAATAAGGAATGTGAGCCAACTGCTACTTAGTAACTGAGCTTGTATTCATTCTTATGCTAGAATAAATGTGATACGGTGTATTTTGCATATTGAGAGAATGAGGGGACGTGTACAGGCAGTTACTTCAGGGTGGTCTGTAAATCCACTCCGTGTAGTATAGATGTGATACGTTTTTTTTACTATGTTTATTTTGTGCATGGGAGACAAGAGCTTCACTTGCAACTGCAGCTCCACTCTTAGATCTCGATTGACAAGAGTTTCTCAATGTCTTCATTGACCTGGAGTAAACTTCCCTGTGAAGTATCTGGTACATCTTTAGTGTAGCTCTTACATTTCTACTGCTACTTCTTTTTTTGTTTGTCTATAAATGTCACTTAACAGTAGGCATTTATTATTTTCTGTGGATGTTAGCTTAGTACTAGCATCCCTGCTGAGAAAGATGGTTATGAACCTATGTCATCCTCCTCTTTTTGACAGGCATGTGGAGAGCAATTATCTTAGCTAAAGGAAGATTTCAGCCTCATTAGGCTTACCCCTGCTACCAAGCTATTTAAGAGCAGTGTAATCTTAAATACTTGCCAGAACTTTGAGAGTTCAGGTTAAGTCAAGATACTGGCTTTTTCAGATGTATCTCAGGATGAAGCTGCCTGTTCACTCTATAGATTTGTTACCTTTCACTGTAGACCTCCTAAAACTTTTTAGAAGGACTCTCCATGTTGCTTGACAGAGCAGTCTAAGGACTGCCAGTCTCCAGACAGATTTCCAATAGTGTTATTTAGGATCATCTTAAACAGCCTTCAGTGTTGCTTTGTCATCAGTACAACAGACCTTAGCCCTGTCAGTGTCATTCCTGCATAATGCCTCCATGCCCTTTAGATCTACAAGTCTGCTGTTCACATTTTACACCAGTGGTGTGCTACTACGTAGACAGTGGTGCACTTCAAGGATATCAATACAGTTTTAGGGACAGTTTGTCATGTAGGGATTCTCCTTCAGGTAGTACTGCTTTGTAGGGAGTTATTAGTTGTTTGTATATAATGCAAAGGAGCACACAGACAAGCACTTGAGACTATGTTAGTTTTAGTCTGACATCTGTCATGCCAAAGAAATTTGGGATTCCTTGCTGAGAACAGAGGAGGAGATCCTCTTTAAACACTTAAAGGGATACATACAAAGGGAGACAGTTCTGAGAGGGGGGTGTGGTGTGCGTGCATTATAAACAGTATTTGCATAAAATTATCCTCACAAACAAAGTGCATTTATATTGTTACCTGTTCGTACCTACAAACCAAAGGTTAATTTTTTCATGGGACACTTGTCTCATTGTAAAGTAATTTATCACAATATACAAAGGCGATGGCATGGACTGCAAAAACTTCAGCTCCCATTAGCTGCTGTTCTTTGGTCCCTCATGCCTCAAATAATTCTGTTTTCCAGGCTACATATTTTAAAAGTATTTCCTTTCCTGTAGCTGGTGAACAACGTTCAATCTCTAATATTTTCACTTGAAGCAAAGAAGCATAGCATCATCATTTTACAGCTGGGAAGCTAAAGCACAAACAGGAAGAATACGTGTGTTGTTACATAGCAATTAAGGAAATAATCACATTATACCCCATAGACAGTAAATTGAGCTTTAAATGGGCTAATTTATGGAATGGGAACAGTCTGAAAACAGACAAACGTATGCCCTAGCACAAGTTAATTTATCAATTAGACTAAAGTTTATATATTTTTGAAACAGCAGTTCCCATTATGCTTTCAGAAAAGTTACAGGTAATTTCAGAACTTTTATGCAACCTCTTTCCTTGCAAAATAGTTCAAACATAGGTTGGGTATTTTTTTTTTTTCACTAGTAAAAATCCTTTAATTGAATCTTTCTTTGATTTTTATAACATTACATGAATTTGTTTCTTAATACAGAAACATCAAGTTATGTTAAAGGAGAGCAGGCTGTGCAAATAAAAAGTTGTCTAGTTTGGAATTAGAAAATGCTGGAAGGAAATGAAATCAGGATGACTTGTCTGCCATTAGTAATAATTATGGAAATGACAGAACTTTTTTATGTCATAGGTGTGTCGCCTGCAAGACCTAGTACGAAAAAGTGAACAAGGCCTTGGTACTGCAGAAGGACATATATCCAGTCTTCAAGAAACTCAGGAAATACTCCAGAAAGAACTAGAATTAACTAGAGCAAGACTGCGAGAGACCACAGATTCATTGTATAGTGTTGAGGTATCCTTAATGTATAGAATAAATTTGGCAAAGTACAGTCACAGTGGTTTTAGTATTGTTTTTAAAATAGCAAAAAGTATTATAGTGTATATGCTACTGAAGGAAATTCATACAGCTTCATTAGAAGAGATATTTCTCTTTTTATTTCAAACAGAGAGAAAAAAAAATAGAAGACCAGGATTGATTAGTTTGGGATTTGTTTTTTCTTCTTTGGTTGGTTATTTTGGGATAGGGTTTTCTGCTTGTTTTCAGAATGTTTCTAGCATTTAATGGGTCCTGCTGCAAGCAGATCTTTCTGTGGTTAATATGAATTGTAGCTGATAGAGTATGTCCATACAAAATATATATGCAGAATTGGATTTTTCAGAGGCTTAACAGAGTTTTGTGAGAATATGAAAATGATGTGTTGTACCAGTGATATTCCAGACAGTTTCATGTATTGGTGCAAACAAGATCCAGAGCTTACTAGCTCTAGAATTAATTGAATTATTTCAAATTCTCTAGAATTCCTTGAATTAATTGTTTAACCATGTTTTCCTCAAATACTGAGCACAGTTGCCATTTCAGGCACAAACTTAGTATTTTGGAAGATGCTTGAGAATAGTTTAAAGACACACACATATGATATCTTGAAAGGCAGCAGACTGTAATCCAGGAAATGTCACCACTTTATATAATTGAAGCAATTAATTTGCCCAAGCACCAATGTATTGCTTTTTGAGTTGGCTTAGATGGAACTGGAATTGTCAGTAAAATTCAGAGTAGCTCCGTGACTTTAAGTATAACCTTTCCTTTTTCTTTGCTCAGTAAACAATGTGCATTTACAAGATCACAGCAATATTTGAAGTAGAGCAGCAAATATTAAAAACAATTTCCCTAAATTTTCATACTGGTGTTATTTCCTTAACAAAAGCAGCCTGAAACAGGACATTGGTTTCGTTGTTGTTTTTCATTGTTTTTGCTTTTTTCTTTTATTTTTAATTTCTTCCAGCTATGGTCATTAGGTGTGCACCCTATTACAGTTTGTAACTTGCTCTGTGCTTTTTATACTTTTTCTACATGTCCCTATGAACTGCTGCATTCTTCTCTTTTCACCTCTTATAACATATATATATATATATGTATCAGGTTACTGACAATAAGATTTAACAAATTTTTAAAAATATAAATTTAAAAATCCTACAGAAAAATTCTCACTTCAAAAAGTCTTAAATTTAGATGGCTGTGTTTGCCCTCAGGTGTTTGCAGTGAACAGGACTGGATGACCTTTTGAGGTTCTTTTAAATTATTCTGTGATTCAACGTAACAGTATTTGAAAAGATTAATTCCAGAATGACTTATTGAAAAATGACTTATTCTAGGAATGCAGAATTCTGTTCTACAAGTAAGAAACAGCAGCAGATATATAGACATTAATAGTGTGTAATTAGGAGTTACACACTGAAAAAGTTATAGCTCAAGTTTTATGAGCCAGTTGTAACTGGTATTTTTATTCTAAATAAACTCATTTAAGGTTTGAAATATTTTTTTGCTGCTGATCAGTCTCTATTGTGAAGTTTGTGTTTGCAGGGAGAGCTGGATCAGGAGAGACAACAGCATGAGGCAATGATTGCTGCCATGAGGGAAGAAGAAAAGTTCAAGGTTGACAGAATGGCTCGTGACTTGGAAATAAAATGGACAGAAAATCTTAGGTAAGTATAAACTGGATTCTTTTATTATTTAATAAGCAATTAAGTATGTATTACTTAATATGCAAATGTAATGGCAAATGAAACATAAAGCAAAGGTTTCTGTTACTATCTGGGCTTTTCCAATTATTACTGATGTCTTAACTTTTTCACTTCTTGCAGAAGGTCCACTGCATTTTAGTTATATGACCTTTGCTTTTAGACAGGAGTGTAACAAGCTTCGTGAAGAGCTGAGGCTGCAGCATGAAGAGGATAAGAAGGCAGCCATGACTCAGCTGTTGCAGCTGAAAGAACGTGAAAAAAATGCAGCACGGGATGGATGGCAAAAAAAAGTTGAAGATCTTTTAGACCAGGTAACTATGTTCCCTTTGAGAATTGGAAGGCTATTACAGTTTAGTTGCTGATGATTTATTACCAATTAACTACATAAAATTGGTTGTGACACCTGTCTTTGAAATGAAATTTCTTAGCATAATGCTTTTTAAACCTAACCATTATCCAACTTTTTAAATAATATATGACGATGCCTTAAAATTGTCTTTCTTTATGCTAAATGTGACTAAAACTTTTCACAGCTTTTTAGAGAAGTGGGAGAATGTTGACAGTCTCATCTCTTCACTATAAGATTTTTTTTATTCTATCTGCTTACCTATTCTATTGTAAATATTTACTAATGCTAGCAGTACCCAACTAGCATCTCCAATGCTACCTGGAGGGATCCCTCATCTTTACAGTAATAACACTGCACAAGTCACTAAAAAGTCAAAAAGTCCCTCAGTTTCTACAACACATTTGTTAAAGTTGTGTCTTCTCTTAAAGTGTGTTTGAACATTATTTTGGGGTAACTTTGTATAAATCCTCAGTGTTTTTTAATTGCAACTCAAACTCAGTTATGTTAAATAATTCACAGAAAATACTTGCTTTGTACTTTTTACAAACCATAAATGCTATAGATCTGATTTTATGGGCTACAGTTTGAAAGAATAGCTGATAATGAACAAGTACATTTTAAAGTAATAAGAAACCAATTTTGGAACTCATTGAATGACTGTGATTTCAGGATGTTACTGTGGGATGGCTTTTAATTTGCTGTCTAATTTGGTAAATCTAATAGCTGAACATGCACTTGGTTATACAGCTTTTAGTAGAACACAACAATTTATTTTGCTGACAAGGGAATTTTAGCTTGTAGAATCTTATGGCTTAGGCTCATAAAAGCTGGAAGCTTTCAGAGTTCTTGAGCTGTTACTTTTTACAACGTAAATGTAGTAAAACTTGGACTCATTTGATTTTAAGCTTCACTTACTGCCTTTACCGAAGTTTCATTTACTCTCTTTACTTCCACCTAGAAATAGAATTTGGTGTGGGAAAGCACAATTTGAAAGGCATGTGTTAAATTTTCTGTAGCTTTAACATACTTCAAAAGTACTTTACTTATCTCTGCCTTTTAAAAATACCATAATAATATATAAAAATATAAACTACAGTTTCAGCGTGGAAAACTGGTATATTGCAAATGACCAATTTTTTTCTCTGCATATGGAACACATTTTGTAATCAAAGCTAACTGTAATAATGACAATTTTACTAGAGAATTTTCAGACAGAAGATGGTCTGCATATGCAAAATGGTTGAGGTTTTTTTCTTAGTTCCTTTTACTGTACCAAAGAGCTGCAAAGCATGAACACAAAGCAGCATGTGTTCAAAGGACTAATAAGAAACTAAACTATGTGAGTCCTCACTTTTTTTTTTTTCTCCATATCACATTTTGGATTGGATAGGTATTAAATGAAGATGGAAAAGTTATTGATGGTGGTAAGGAATTAAGCTTTCGCTGTGTAATTTTATCCACTGCACTTGGAGGAGAGAGAATTCCAGACCACAGTGTACAAGAGGGGTAACTTAACTCTTAGAGAAATGGGTTTGTAGTAAGTTTCTCCCATCTGCAGTACACAAAGGGTAGCCTGTGAGAGTTGTAATGACCCGAATCATAGACTTGTCGACTTAAGTTGGAAGAGACCTCAGGAGGTCATCTAGTGCAACCTCCTGCTCAAATCAGGCAACACTGAATTTGAATCAGATTGCTTAGTTCTTTGTCCAGTCATGTGTTGAATAACCTCCAAGGATGAAGATTCCACAGCCTCTCAAAAGTCTCTTCTAGTGCCTGTTATACTCAAAGTAAGATTTTTTTCTTTATATTTATACAGAACTTCCTCTGTTTCATTTTGTCTCTAATTGCCCTATTGTGCACCACTGTAACAAGGCTGAGCCTACTTTCTCTGTAACCACTTCATAGGTGTGTGAAAGCATTAAGTCCCACGGAAACATTCTCTTCTTTAGATTGAACAAACCTAGCTCCCTCAAAAGGATACGTTCTAGTCCCAGCCATCTTGTTGGTAGCTCTCCACTGAACGTGTTCAAGTTTATCAATGTTTGTCTTCTGGGGCAACCAAAGCTGAATGAACTGGAGGAGACAGAATGTGCCATCCAGGTGTATGCAACAAGTATCAAATCAAAGGAACTGATCTCTTCCCTTAAACTACTGGTTGTTGCTACAGCCCATTATGCTGCTTGCATTCGTTGCTGCTAGGCCACAGGGCTGGTTCATGTTTAGCCTACCATAAATTAGGCTGTGTGAAGCAGATCTGTAACCCAGTATGAACCAGTGCAGGGGTTTAGTCCATCCAATGTAAAGGACTTTGCATTTGTCCTTGTTGAATTTTGTGATGTTCTTATCGGCCCATATCTATAACCTATATAGATACCTCTGGATGGCAGCCCTACTTTTCAGTGTATTGTCCCCTCCACTGTGCCATGCTTCACCTTTTACTCCTCCCAGTTTAGTGTCATCCATAAACTCCATGAGGGTACTTTCTGTCTCCTCCTGCAGAGCAGTGATGAAGATACTAGAACGAATAGGTCCTGGAACAGACACCTTAAGAACTCTAGTTGTAACAAGCTTTCAGATAGGATAACAGTTAATAGGTCACTTTCACCAGCTCTTACCTGTCATCCACCAGTTCTCATCTGTCTGGTAGCCAACCCACCTGAATTGTGATGCAATCAGATACAAGGATGTTAACAATTCTACAGTTCTAAAACTGTAGAAAAATACAACATAGAGTATGTCTCTCTTGGAATGCAGCTGACTGGCCAGAAAAACTAAATGAAGAGACACAACTATAAAAGGGAATTATTTTTTTTAATTATTTTTAAAAAATTCAATAAAAAAAAAAGTATGCCTATAAAGTGTACTGAGCTCATTTGGGGTTTTTTTGTTATACTAATCTATGTATTTCTACCTTCTACTGGTTTTATATTTGATAGGTGAGATCTAGCTCTTACCTAAAGGAGGGTAATAGTTTAGCTCTTTTACTGGCAATGCTAAGTGATATCTCATAGAATGCATGTAGGATTATTGTGATTCTAACAGTATAACTTTGTTATGAGAGAAAATGCTGTTCAGCTGATGAGGTGCTTAAGCACCTTCTTACTGGTCGCAAAGCATCACTTACCATCTACAGTTAAATGTAGTTGGTAGGTTAACTAGATCAGTGTCTACAGACTAAGTGTGTAATTCCTAACTGATATGAGAAATGGTTCTAGAAGACATAAAAAGAAAGTGCTTTTCCTTTTTTCCCCTGTAAATTTTACCAAGTACTTCTCCATCAATTCATGTGAGAACTTCTTTATGAAATATGTAGTGAATTCCAATGTGCTAGCTCTTTTCCATTTCCCTTAGCTGTGTAATGGGCTTTTAACGCTTTTCTTAAAAACATTTTACTGCTGAGAAGGCTTCAGCCATGGGCAAAATAGCAGGAATTTTATTTTTTTAAAGCATGAGCATGTTCTGTCTTCTGCCTCTGTGTTGTATAACCTTCAGTTCTGGGCACTGAAACGTACGAATTTCAAGTATTCTGACTGTGGACAGGCTTTTCTATATTTGATAAAATACTGGTTCCCCCATTTTCATTATTTTTCAGTAAAACAAGTTCCAGTAAAATGTTTTTGTCATAATTTTTTTTCTATTCTTATATAGCTTCATGCTATTACACAACCAACCATTAGTGTGGCATTCTTCTTTCTGACTTTGTCAACTTTTTGCACACAAAGCTTCAATGGACAGAAGTATACTACATACGCTTTGGTAACACTTTATCCTGCTGCCAACATTCTCTCTGTTTTTAAAAAAAGGTGTAGAAGTCCCCTGTTCAGAGTTTGTTTCTATGAAGGTGTGTTCCTTTTTAAACTAACAAAGTAAATATGAGAAACTTTGATTTTAAACAAGTGTAAATGTTTCCTTCTGCTGTAAACATTGTTGAAATTGTAGTTCTTAGAAGATTTCAGACTCAATCATAAGTCCCTTGCTATTGAGGATACCCTTGTTCATGAAGTGGAGTGTTGTACGCAGGAGCTCTGTGACTTTCTTACATCTATAGATGACTGTTTACCAGGATTCTACCAGAGGGCAGTTACTGCTCTGCCTTTATTTGCCTATGTGGATGTGCATCCATATTAGAAAATCAGGAAATGCTGCTTTCTTTCCCCAGCACAAGGATTACTGGCCTGTTCCACAGCCTGAGTCATCCTTGCTTTAGAAGATTTGCTGTTGAATGGATGCTGAAAATTTGTACAAGAAATAACCTGCACCTACCCTCTATCAAACTTCCTGAAAGAAGGGAAATTAACTTTCAACAGAGAATCATTTTACTTTGCCTCCTGTCACCTGATACTGTCCTGAACATACTGTCTAAAGGCTTGCCTGTCAGAAACAGAGGGGAAGTGAGTTTCAAGTAACTTCCTCCTTAATTTTCTTTGGTCATTCTTGTATTCAGTGGTACTAGTAAGGCTACCGTGACATCTAGTGGACAGTAAAGGATTTTGGGCAAGATTTAAAAAGCACTTGGAAATCAAAAAATGCTGAAATCTGAAAGACTAAAATGAAAAATAATACCGAAGAACAGAGGGTACCTAGAATGCAGTTCAGGGAAAGGTTTTATGGCTTTTCTTTCATCTGTATACATTCGTTGCTTTTTCCAAAAGAGCACAGCTTTCTGCAGCTCTTGGAAACCTTCAGAAGTGACTGCAGCTGTCAAAGCTGTGGTCTTAATGAGACTGCTGCAAGTTGTCCAGGCCTCACAGAGAATCAGGGGAGCTTTGGGAGTTCCTGTCTAGATCCAGTGTCCATATACATCCTGCCACTCCCTGTCAGATCTAGGAAAACAGAACTCCTGTATTCTAAGTGGGAAACCTATGCATTAAACAAGTGAAAAACTATGGTACATGAGCATGTGAATAATCGTGTAATCCAGAGTCACTGCAGCCCTCAGAGAGCCATATGTGGAGGTTGCTTCCCCTGTTTTGTGACTGTCTGTACTTCCCAAGGTAGACTCCGCCTTGGTCTGGCCTCCCTGTTCTATGCAGAGATTGAGATCCTGAGGATTAGTTGTTGGATTTGTTCTACTCACGTTGTTCATTGCAGTTTTGTCTGTAGCTTGAACGTGGAAACAAATGCTGAACATTCAGCTGTACTATCTTTTTTTCTGAGCTCTTAGTTATGGTGAGCCCATTCAGCCCATACTGCACTCTCTTCATTAGTTTACTCTTCATTTAAAAGATTCTGAATGTAATGGAAGAAATTTGTTAAAGACCATTTATATTTAAGAGCCACTCAGCAATACAGAGAAACAAAAGCAACAAATCAGAGTTCTCAAAGTATTTTCAGTGGGATACAGTAGGAATACTAACAAATGTTAAATTTTGTTGTTCTGTTAAAGAATAAACGTGTTACTGGACTTCTTTATCATCTCTCATTTGGTTGTTTGTTTCTTATTTTTTTTCCTCTCATGGTGTGTTTAGGTAAATACATCTAGGCTGATGTTTGAAATTATGATATCTTTGTTTCCAGAGAGACTTGTCCATCTGATCATAAACTTCTAATTGGAATTTAATATTACCAGTTTTTGTTTGGCACTGTTCAGGTCAGTAAATCCGGAGGAGACTGAAAGACTTTAATTCTACCTGTCAAAGAATGAAAAGAACATTAAATTGTTAGTACAGTATGCAATTAAAGATGCATGAGTCAGAAAAGAGCTTAATTTGATCTTTGGAGTTCAGTTTACACTTTGAAAAATGGAAAGTAGTAATCTAAGCCAAATCAACAGCCAAATAAAATTTTAATCCTATATCTCTATATGCTTTTCTCTTAAATGTAAGATAAAGAATCTGGCAAAAATCTATTTTTAAAATATTATCCTTAACCTCTTTCCTCCAGAAGATAGTTGCTCAAGTAGCTTTTGCACAGGGTCAAAACCAGTGAAAACAGTGGACCCTGGGAGGATTGAGAGGTAACTTAATAGGTGGGGCAAAATTTGCTTGAGATTCAGCAGATGAGTCAGTTTCTAGATTCAGGGTGCTTTTTGACAGATACCTCTGTGGTCCAGGAGGGATTAGCCAAGATGCATATGTAATCTTTAAAATACTGACAACATTATGACAAAACAAACCAAAACAAAGCAAAAAAGTAGTTCTAAAAACCTAAAAAAAAAAAAAAAATTCCAAAATCAAAAAATATTATCAAGAGATTCAAATTATTCTTTTTCCCCTGACCATTGAGCCTGCAGTTTTTTATAGATTAAAAGCATGTAATACAAACAGATGAAAATGTCAAAATACGCAGGCATTTTGCCTAGGAGTTTGATAGACTCCTACAGCTGGAGAAGAGCTTCATCTTTTTAGAGCAGCAAGATAAGTACCTCACCCTGTCATAGCCTGGACACAGCACCTTCATTCATGGTTGCTACAAACCAGGAGGAAATTGGGACCAGTTAAATCCTGGAGATAGCTACATATTTCATAATATATGTATATGATATCATATATACTTGATTTTTCTCGGTAGAAAACTTGGATTTTGGGAGAGAGGGAAGTGGCTCTAAATGGTGCTTTTTCTTGCAAGTTGGGGAGGGCAAACTTAGACGCAGCCCTTTCATTCCTGGTATGTCACAAGCCTCAAGCCAAGTGCAAAACGTTGTAGGAAGCAGCTGCTTTCCAAATCTCTGCAGAGTCATCTGTCGCGTAAGCACCGCGCTGCCAGGGACAGTGCGTCTGCTGACAGATCACTCTTTCTCTTCAAACCAAAAACGTATCTCAAGGGAGAGTTTGGGGATTGTTGTTGTTGGCTGGATAAAATGGACTTATGCCAAAGGTCTCTTCACCTTCTTCACTGGGCATCTCAGAAGCTAGTTTCTTTTACTAACATCTGATGGATGCATCCAGGTTTTACGCTTCAGAAGGGTTAGCAGCATCTGTTGGGGGTCTTTCTTAAAATGAGGCAAAGACTGTGTAGCAAGCTGTATCTGCTGGGATACAACAAATAAAGCTGGACCTTCCTTACTTAGGGTCTCAGGTATTACACAAGAATTCCTGTTGCCAGCAGTAACATGATAATTCAGAAAATTCTACACCAAAGTCTGATTGTGTCAGAATTGACATCGAAATATCAATTAGAAAAAGCATTACATAACTGATCTCTGGGTGACATGAAGACTGATGCTGGATTTTATTACCAAGCCTTTGTAATCTAGCTGGAAGTAATTTTGAGACAAGAGAAGCCAATGAAATGAGAGAACTTCCACGCATCCAAGAAGTTAATGTCCTGCAGGAAACAATGCAGCTGAATGAAAATGTCAATAGTGGAGTAAATTTCCTTCTTGAGAAGATGAAAGTTTGATCACCAAGTATGGCCTTGTGACAGTCATCGTGGTGGGAATACAAGCAAATGCTCATTACAGTGAGCAAACCCAAAGCTCATCACATAGATTAAAATCTCTAAATCTGTGCTTTATTACAACACAAACTGGACCAACTGAATTGAAAACTTGGATCTTTTAGGAAAGATGTTGAAATAGCAGTGGGGATATAAATCCTCCCCTGTGTATTGTGTGCAAGGTCTTTCCGTGCTGTGTAGCCCACAATGATCAGTGAGTTCTAAAAATGCAGCAACTTCTTTGCTATTCCTTTGGGTTATGAGGAAGTTCACTTGGTTACACCTGCAGCTCAGGTGTGTATATGCTGAGAGTGGAGAAGACAATATTTCTGAAAAATGAGATGGCAAGATCAAGTAAAATCAGGATAGCTAATACATATATACCAAAGAAAGATGTATTGGCAGAATTTCCTATACTTCCAAGGAACAGATTAATGCATTTGTACATCCTGTATCTGCAAAGCTTGATTTCAAAGATAATTGAGTCACGGGTTTCTCATACCATAATAATATCACAAACCAATAGTCTTCATTTCCAATCTGTAGTAACAGTGATAGTTAAACCCACATTCTCTTTTTCTTCTTGATAACTTCTCTCCATCAGAGAAATAGAGTAACAGCTATGCCTACATTCTTTTTGGGTCTCATTGGGGTTTTTTTGTGGATCACGGACCTTGCTGTGGAAGTAGTCATGAGGATGCTTTGAATTTTTATGGACTTTTTAAATAATACTGTCGTGAACCAGTGTCAAAGGTCATTGATTGTCAGGTTTAACCAGATGGTTTAAACCAGACTTCTTTTAGAGTTCTCCATTCTGTGTGCATTCTGCATATTTTTCAATATAGTGCTGCATCTGATGATAATGCTACACATTTGGCTGGAATCAGGCCCTAAACCAGTTGACTAGCCTATATAATTCTAATTTATATTCTATCATGTAAATATTTTATGGAAATTATTTACTGTCTAATAAAGAATGAAAAGGAAAAAATATGGTTAGGTTTAGGATTAATCCTAGTGAATATCTATTTGATTTCAGTGATGATTCACCACTAGCTGTTTTTGAGATCAAGTAGTTTGGTTTTAATCTTTTAAAATATCCCTTGGCAATACTGTATAAGCACACCTTTAGATCAAAATTTCATGGGATAATAAACTGAATACCATTAAGAGGACCAAAGTCCTCTTAAGTATTATTTCTGTACAGGAGTACTTATCACCCAAGTTTGTAGTGTTGTCAAAGCAAGAAATCAGATATTCTTTGTCAGGGCTTTATTCCATTGTTATGTTGACTGAAAATGATCTTATTTTCACATTTGAGTATTTTCTTCATTGACTCTTAAATCATCTTTTTCAGTCTTTTTTCCAGGACTGATGTTTATCTAGCTGTCCTATAATTAAATGCTTTTGAATAGTGATAGAATACTTAGATTTCCAGATTTATAAAGTACTTGTGTATTTCAAGTTTTGTTAAAAAGCAATAAGCTGTATTTACTGTATGTTCCACATTGTTTTGTGTCTTTTTAGAACATATGGGAACCTCAAATAGTTCAACTTCATTAAGAAATTGTGGCAATGTCTTGCCAGAGGTCAG
>NW_008599206.1:0-1652 GCF_000691845.1 Merops nubicus
CACCTGGCCACGAGCCGTGTGTCCCCTGGGCCCTGCTCAACTGTGGCATCAGATGGGGGTGTCCTGGGGAGCCTGTGGAACCACTTGGGTGGGAGGAGGTGGGAGGGTCCTGGGTGGCCCAGTGCTGGTGTTATAGAAGAAATTTGATTAACTGTGCTCTTCTCTCTGAAGAGTCTCATTCAACATTAGTGATTTAGCATTAGCAACTAAAGTAGTTGGGGACTTAGGCCACAAGAGCTGCCCAAGTGTAAACTTTTGACAGGAAACAATTCCAAGAGAATGAAGTAACTTCAGAAGGTGGCCAGCCCAGCAACAGTGAAAACCGGTCAGAAATGAAGAGACCACCAACAAGAATTAAGTGCTTGGACTTGGGGTTGGATTTGGGGATCAGGTGATGGGTGGAATGGGTATAACTGGGAGGTGTGAACTGGGGTAGGGGTCCCCTTCCAGAGGCACTCAGCTTGAGCTGTAATGAAGAACTAATAAATGACTAATTGGAAACCTTCACTCGGACTTGGCATTCTCAGTGGGATCTGAGGGTTCGACCCTGTTACTGCTTCCCACATGAGTAAATCCATAACACTGGTCCCAGGGACACTTCCTCTCTCCTCAGTGGCACCCCAAAGCCTTGGGTGTCTTGCTGAGGCACCTGCCTTACAGCCACCATCTATGTCCCCCAAAATTGCCCCCCCTCATTACAGTGTTTCTCCTCACTGCTGTGCTTAGGAAGGCTGAGGTTGCTGCCCCAACTGGGTGCTTTCCTGGTGGCCAGTGGATCTCCATGCTGTGAGACCCAGCCCAGGGAGATGTTTGGGGTCCTTTCCCACCTGATGTTTCAGCCTGGCAGCATTTTGGCCTTCCTCTCTTGCTGCATTTCACTTCCCAGCAAGGCCCATGCCCAGCATTGTTGGCAGCTGCAGCCACCAGCAGTTTGAACCCTAATTTTGTTCAAAATCAGGACATATTCTTCTCCCCCAAAAGCCCCCTGGCCCATTTCTCTCAAGGCCTCTCTCATCCGTGACTCCTCAGACACCCACAGCATGGCTAAACCGTCACCAGATGGTTTTGCAGCTAAACCCACGCCAGCCCCTTCAACCCTTTTCCTTTGCTCTCCCTAAGCTTTAGCCCTGCTCCGACCTGCCCCAGACTGGTCATCAACCCCCAGGGGAGCTTTGCTTTTCTCCAACTACTTAGACCAGTTTTTCTGGGATGCATGTGGAGCCAGCGTCATCCCCTAAATCCCAAATGACTGGTGGTGAAAGTATAATTGTCCCCTTGCTCACTTTCTGGTGCTGCCTGGTTTTGTCACTGGCTGTTGGTGGCTTCTGTGGGCTCAGGAAGTCAGAGAACTTAACCCACACAGCCGCGAGATCCTGGGGAATGATTTAGAACACTTGCTGGGTGGCAGCTGGGGAAAACAAGGAGGGAAAGGAGGTGCTGGTTTGGGGCAATGAGGGCGCAGACAGCGCAAAGCAAAGCCCCCTTTTGGGGCTACTTTGGTCACGCCTGCATTAGGGACTGGTGGTACAAGGGAGCTCTGACCGGTCTAAAACCAGGGTGCCAACCCTGGGGGCTTTACTCGGGGGTCCCAGGGCTGGCACAGTCCCGGGGGCTGCAGGCAGAGGGCGCGGAAGGGAGCCTGGGGGATCGGA
>NW_008599207.1:0-982 GCF_000691845.1 Merops nubicus
TGTGTGTGTGTGTGCATATGCTGGGGAGCAAGGGGAGGAGTTAAGACCTTAACATATTACCTCTGTGGAGAGACCCTTCCAGGCTTCCTCATCTACCAAACCTAGTGGCATCCCCAGATAAGCAGGGGCACATCCTGACTTTCCACCCATTCTTCACCAGGAAATCACTTCTCCTTGGACTGTGTACAGCTGAGAAAGAAAAAACCACCCCCAAAGGGGCTGCTGGGGGATCTCATCAATATTTCTGCTGGGTCTTCTGCTTGGGTCAGCTCTGGAGGTTTCTGGGGTGTTGCAGGTGCTCAGATGCCTCCTTCATCTTTCTGCACCCTCCATCAGGTGGGTCCAGGCACTGGATCATCTTCTATAAGAGGTTTTAGCTGGCGAGCAGCCATGAGTATCCTCAAAATCCTTAGACTGTGAGCAGGTAACAGGAGTGACCTGTGAGCAGCTGAGGATTTTTCCTTCAACTCCATTTCCTCCTATGCTCCTCATGCTCTTCCCTCTTTCAGGGCTGCAGTCTGTGGGTGGTGGGATTTGTCTGTAACAAGCAGTAATTCATTGCTTTCTCCATTTCAGCTGTATATCTTCCTTACAGAAGATATTACAGAACATATTGTTTGAATATGGCTGAAAGCACCTGAAAAAAAATAACCCCCAAAGGGACAGTAACAGTGCATTTCTGTCCATTCACTTGATTTTGTGATAAAGATTCTTTATTCACCTGGGTGCTTTCCCAGCCATTGGCCTCTCAAAAATAAATCCATCACTAAGAAGTTGAAATGTCTTGCAGGTGCTGCCTCACCTCTGCTGCAAACCCTGAAAATCCAGGGGCAGCACACAGAGAATGAATTTAGATTTATATAAACATTTTTTTTCTAATATATAAAAATAAAAGAAGTAAAAAAAAGCCATTTCAGGCTAGACTGTTGTCATGTAAGAAGGAGGTCGTGTTATTTCTGCCTCTGGCAGCTCCTCCTGCTGA
>NW_008599207.1:994-7182 GCF_000691845.1 Merops nubicus
CATTTCCATGTAAGGCAAGGCTCAGATGATGCACAACTGGACAGAGTTTCCTAGAAATGGAGCCTGAGCTTAAAAATACCCCACCTCTCAGATGGTGGGTCCTGTGGAAGCTTCTTGCCCAAAAAAAACCCAGCAAGGTCTCTGGTCTCACAGCCTTTAGGGAGCTTATCTGTTGGGAAATGCAAGCAGGCAACAGGGAACCCCAGGCTCTTCAGGATCCTCACAGCACCTTTGCCCAGATATTTTGGGTCCAAACGCCACGGCACCTGGCAGCAATGGATTAGACTGCCAAGAGTGAACTCTGAGTGTTTTTGCTGGACAATATCACATCTTCTCACCTTCCTGCTGCTGCACGGGACCATTTTTGCAGGGTATTCCTGGACAGATTCCCTGGATACTGAGAAGTTATCAGGGATAATTTTCTGAAAGATGGAGCTTATGAATCCAAGCCAACACATGCTGATGCTCTGTCCCAGGAAATCATGATACTCATCCTTGATAATCCCCCTGAAAGACCTACCTTCTCAAAACGTGGTGTGAGGTTTGAGTCCTTTCTGAGAATTTCAGTGGTTTTTTTTATCTTTCTGGGTGCACTGACATTTCCAAGTCTTGTGCTGTGCAAGGACTCTGACTGACAGCAACCACCTCTCTTCCTCTCCTTCCTCTGGAGCACTGGTGACTGGAAATGGAAGAGCTCAGACCTCCACTCACATATGTCACAGTGCATCAGCATCAGCCCATCACCATGGAATTGCTCTAATAGAGTAGGAGCCACAGGAGCCCGGCAGAATCTCTTGACAGGAACAAGCAGATATTTTTAATTGTTTAAGAGTATCATTTTAACAGCCTTAAATCAGTCAGAGCTTGCACAGGACTCTATTTGTCTTCAAATCCCAGAGGGCTGTCTCTGCATTTTAATGTGTAGTTGAGTGCATGCTACTTGCTGGTACAGTGTATTTTTAGCAAGAAGACAGGCTTCTTCTGTGTGGCTCTGAAAGGTGAAAGTTTATCATTTAGAGAGCTTGCTGATGTCATCTGCTTCTAGGGATTTACTTTTATGAGCTTGCTCTGTCTATTGCTTTGTGATGTCTACATTTTAAAAACTTACTTTGCTTTATTGACAAATCGTATTTAGGAACACTGCACGCAGTGATTATTAGTGTTGGAGCCTCTCTGGATGTCTTAAGTGACAGAGCAGAATTTGCCTCATTTTTATTCACACATCTGCTCACATTTTGTATTCAGTTCCACCTGTAGAAATCTGAAGCAGTCATTGAGCTCTGTGGAGCTACACTGAGATTATATATTGGTGTGACAAGGCAAAATTATTCATACTCACAGGGCCCTACTTCCAGCTGAAATACTCCAAATACTGCTAAAACCTGCTCACTGCACTTGCTGATTAAGAATGGGGTTGTTCCTGTTAGAGCTGCTGTTTCAAGTCATGCTGTTCACAAGACTTGTTGCATTTTATTTATGGGGGAGTTGACATGCTGCAAGTTTAAGTGACTCAGGGTCACACAATGAAGAATTGGCAGGGTTTGGTTGGTGCACGAGAGCAATGGGGATGCTCCCAAGTAGGTTGCCTGTGCACCAAAGCAGCTTCATCTCTCCTTACTTTGGACTTTGTAATCAGTATCTCAACTCCAACCTTCCTCAGCTGTACCTGGTATACCAGTAAAGAGAAGCCTCTTATTTCACCCTGAGACCCAGTGGAGCAACATGGCTTGTGTCCACATGCTGAAACTCCCTTCCTCTTTGCTCTTATTTGAGCAAACCCTTTTAGAGTAGTGTCTCAGACTCTCTTGTGCTTTTTACCTCTCTAACACACGACCCTTTCCCATCATCTAAGTGCTGAAGTTGTGTTTGGTGTATGAGGCAGTAATAGACTGACATATGTTAAACTTTTCTATACAGCTTCTCTAACATGCATCTTCCTTTCTGTCACTGAATGACTGTCTCTCCTGTGCTTCAGCAATAAGATCTTTCTGTTTCCCTTCCCTTCTCTATCTCTTTTCTTTTGCTCATACTTTTCTGTATCACTCACTGTTTCTCCTCCTCAATTTTCTGTGGCTGGAGAAGCGACAAGTTTAACTGATGACAGAAGTTAGCACCAAAACACCATTAAAACCACACCCCTAAAACCAGGGAGCACCTTTCAGCAGCCATTCTTAGTCACCAAGGTAATAATTCTATTGACAGCCCCTCTCCCTGATCCTCCCTGTCGAGGCCAGGTCCTGACCCCTGCATCTCCCACGCTCCCAGCAGCGGGAGCAAGGCAGCGGCGTCTGCCTGCCTGACCTCTTCCACTTCACTCCCTGCACAGGCCATTTGCTCAGCCTCTGACACACATTTCTCATCTGGCAGAAATGTGGAAAGCCAAAGAGAGCTGTCCCACGGGAGAAGTCCAGGCCTGGTGTCACAAGCTGGCTTGTGCTACGACAGGTTAACCCTCTAAAAGGTTTCTGTTCCTGATTCTCTTTTCTTTCCTAGTTTTCCTTCTCCTCAACACTGTTTTTTTCCTGCCTTGTGTGTTCTTTCTTTTTTCTTCTGTTGGCCCTTGCTCCTCTCTCTTCATGGTGTTTCTTCTGTGCACATGCTGGTACAGCAGATGGGAAAGTCCCCTCTTGACTGTGGTGATCATGCTGGGTCTTCCCAGAAAGCTGCTCCCTTAAGGCTCCTTAAGTTGGTGTGATGACATTCACATCCTCTGATGTCACCTGCAAAAGAAAATAAGTTTCAGTATCTCTCTCAAGCTGAGGAGTACTTACTGATCAGCTCTCAGTCTGTACAAGGACTGAAGAAGGAGAAGAAGAGGTGTAGGTAGATGGGTTTGATGAAAAACTAAGTCACATCACAGCAGGCAGTGCTGGAGGAAGGAGCTGGAAGCTGGAGGCAGCTTTGCACTGTGGGTCCTCCATAATCAGACCTGAAACTTTCCCTTTTTCACCTTACTACTGACAATCCCATCACCAAAAGTGGGCACATGGTAGGGAATTTAAAGCAAAGAACTCCTGCATCATTTCAAAAAGCCTGTGGGAAATGGAAATCAGAAGCAGCTTTGGTAGAGCAAAACATGAGACCATGTGCTCTCTAAGCATCTCCACACTGCTAGATAAAGAGCCCTGGGCCAAGCCCAGGAGCTGAGGAACTGCTTCTCTGCAAGGCTGGTGTTCCACTCCCAGCTCCATCCTGCAGGGCTCCAGCTGGTTCTCTCTGAGGCACTCCTACATGACAGCATGCATGTGACCTGGCCTCATCTTTATCCAGGAGTCTCAGCGTTGCCATAGAGGCTCACAGCAAAGAACAGAGGCATTACCCTCCTCTGGTGGAAAAAAAACCCTAAAACACCAACATAGGGAACAGATATAATATGCCAGCCAGCCACGGGGCAAATATGAGCCACGGGAGCACTATGTAACCATGAAAAAACACAGTGTTGGCTGGAGATGTATCAGTCCAGTAGTTTATCCTTCATCCCCATGTGCCATTGCTGATTTTTATTTCACTTGACCTGAAACAGTGTGTACCATCCTGAGTGTGCACATCCAGGAAGATGCACTCAGCCTCAGATGGCTGCAGAGCAGAATGACCAGGATGATCAGGCAACAGGAGACACCACATCAAGAGTATGTGCAATATTTAATGGAGCAAAAACAAAACTAAAAATGTTTCCCCTCGACAATACATCTGGCAGATAAACTCCAGATGGAGAAAAACAATTATGCAAAGCACAGGAGAGTGTCAAGACACAAACAAAGCATGCACTGGAAACTGGAAAATTGTTTCTTGCCATCGAAGTGCCATCATCTGGAAAGAAGTGTCAAAGAAATGTTTTCCTGTAGTAATCTAATTGCTTTTCAGGCAACTCTGATTGTTTTGTGCACACAGACATACGATGATGCTGTTGCTAGCAGCAGAATGGCACCATTTCCCAGAAGATCTCTTCCAGTGCTGTCTGCCTGTGGTTTTCATGAGCAAGATCTGAGAGATCTAAGATGGGATTCATTTTGCCCAAGTGTAACCATACATAAGACAGAAAAAAAACCACTGAACTCACCCTGAGCTGCCATTAAAGTCAACGGGAGCAACTTGCACATCCTCTACATTAGGGTGGAGCAAGCCTATGATGGGAAATGCCCATCTCCTTCTGCTAATGATGTGGAGACTGGTTGGAAGGGACCTTCAAGATCATCAGGTCCAACTGCTAACAGAGCACTGCCATGTCACCACTAAACCATGTCCCTCGGCACCACATCTACACATCTTTTCAATACCTCCAGGGATGGGGGCTCCAACAGTCCCTTGGGCAGCCTGGTCCAATGCTTTACAACCCTTTCTGTGAAGAAATTTTTCTAATATCCAACATAAACTTCCCCTGGCTCTAACATGAGGCCATTTCTTCTTGTCTTATTGCTTGCTACGTTGGAGAACAGACCAACCCACACCTTGCTACACCCTTTCAGGTTCTTGTAGAGAGTGTTAAGGTCTTCTCTCAACCTCCTTTTCTACAGGAGGTGAGAGTGTTTCCTTAAAATATACTGGGGCTTTCCTCACAGCCCTCCTGCTTGGGACACACCTCCAGCCAAGGTTATCCAAGGTTCATCTCCTGCACTGGAGTTCTACACCTGATCATAAAGAGATGTACTTGGGATGCTTTAAATGCACATCCTCACTGTGTGCCCTCTTTATATTTCTCTGAACCTTGGACTGTTATAACATCTATCCTAGTGTGGTTTACAAGCTAGAAATCCCTGTACTTTAAGGTAGTGTCTTGCTGATTGCTTCACAGTCCTGCTTTAAACTTTGGACTTTGTCTCCATTTTACATTTTAGTACAGAAATATTGAGGTCTAAATAATCTGATGAATTTAAATTAATTTTAATTAATCTTGCTTGGGCCAGGGAAGCATCTGACCAGAGCAAGACACAGCTCCATGCACATGAATTTGACCTTCATAGTCTTCATACTCCTCCCCCTACTCAGGCTTACTTTTTTACCTGTCTCCTCCCATAGAAATCAAGATAACTATTAACAACCTATTCTGTGTTGCTTGGTTTTGGGCACTTGCTAAATCCCGTGCTTGGATTTTGAAAATACAGCATGAGTGCAGTTTGCATATTATTTTCTATTTCTCCCCATTTGCCAGAGGCATCTGGGCAATCCCACAGAGTATGAGCAAAAGTCCCCAGAGCAGCAGAACAATCTGACTGTGCTCTGTTCCCACCTCCGCTCATGGCACATCTTTTCTGAAACAATAAAATTTGATTGCTTCTTATACATTTGTGTATGGGAAGAAAATATAATGCTATCGTCTACAGGAGGAAGATTATATTGCCTTCAAATCAATTTCAATTTCTCATGAGTCTTCAATATAATTTTATTTCATCTTTATTTTTGGATATTACATTTTCATCGCTTCATTCTACTTTAAAAATTTGAATTCTCCCGACGCCTTCCACAATGATAAATTTGTTGTAATTTGGAACACTGATCTTGATGGGAGAGAGTACTTTTAGGTTAAAAGTCCAAGATAATTTAATAGAATCCCTTTACTTCCTTCAGTGTGGTGTTGAAGGGTTTGAATTTTTGCTTGATCTTATTATTTTCCTCACATAAATGGAAGTGTTCAGGAACCCAGTCAGTGGGCAACACTCTCCAATGGAGCTTGTGCAGAATTTCTCAAAATCTGATGTTGAGCCTTGCTGCTTTTACACTCTGGTAGAGCATCCCACTTGCATTTTGGGAAGTGACAAGTCCACATTTGGGAAGGATGCATTTTGTCAGATTTCTGCTTTCCTCTAGAGGTGTGAACCCATCAATGGCACATTTAATCTGTTTGGCAGCAGATTTGGTATTTTTTCTTACCTATTGCAGTCTCCTCGAAGATCTACAGGTTCTACTGGTCTGCACATCTTAGGGCAGGAAATACTGTTTTGCTATACCAGCATCAGGCCAAAAATCTGTTCTTAATTTCACAGCTGCCAGTAGAGATTTTTGAAATCTTTTCCACACGGTTTTCATGTGTGTAAAAAATAGATGGCTTCTCAACTTCTTGTAAGAGATAATAAAAAAAGGTTTTTACAAATACGTTAACAACAAAAAGAGAGCCAGGGAGAATCTCCAGCCTTTATTTAGTGCCTGGGGCAGGGGGGAAACAGTGTCACCGAGGCTGAGGAGAAGGCTGA
>NW_008599208.1:0-18401 GCF_000691845.1 Merops nubicus
CTGCACCCTCCTGGGGCGGCCGGGCGCTTCGCTCGCCGCTGTCGCTCTGCCTGTGGAGGGTGGAAGAGAAATGTCTCCGTGTGGGCGCCTCCTGACCTCTAGAAGCGAGTTCCACTTTGAAGAGGGTTCCGAGGGGGAGATGAGATCCTCCATCCAGCCGAGAACAAAGTAAACCCTTCAGGCCCTGGTATCGCTGCCCTGTGCTTGGGAGGAAGGATTCCCAGATTCCTGGGGATTCCCAGGCTCTGCCAAAACCCCAATACATATAGAGATAGGTATATATATATACACACACACATACACATATACATACATTTATGCAATAGAAATATTTGTTACCCAGCAAAATGGAAAAGGATAATGGAGGTGTCTTCCTTTGATCTTTGAGACCTGCAGCGAGTTTTAAGGGAAGGATGTGGGAAGGGGACTGGTGCCTTATCCCAACCCAAATGGAGCATTGTTGGGCCTGTAAACTTGCATCTAATGCTATTTATGTAGCCTAAGGTGACAAGATAAATAAAGGCTTTTATCTGTTGCTTCTGTCCACTCATCCAACACTAAAGAGTGAATTTTAGTTCCTTAGTTGTCTCTTTTAGAAAGAAGACTTGAGATCACAGAGCCATTATAGCCCTTGTGTAGTCTTAGTGATGAGCAGAACAAAGTGGGTAGCACTTGCAAGACTGTTGCAGTTCCAGCATTCTTCCTTCCATGTGCCTCTGCAGGAGGAAGAGGATGATAGTCAAGACAATACATACTGATTGTTCTTTGGGGGCCAGGAGTGGGTACTTTGATAACTGTTCATGTTTCTTCTGAAGCAGTGGGAGGGGGAGAGCCTGCATTTGTCCTTCTGTGTCTAAATTTTTTGCCTTCCATTGGTGATCCTCTTTTGTCCAGCCCTCCTGAAACCTGGATTGACAGGTCTTGCTGAATAAAAAAGTGATTAAACTGATAGCAGCCCCACATTTGCACTCTGCTTGTGACCATCTAGCCTACATTTAAAATTGTGTTAACAGCAGGGCATTTAACTACACTGAAAATCTGTTGATGTGGCACATGAGTATTTGCATGTGAACGTTCCTTGTGTGAGTGGTGTCCTCAACAAGGCTGATATGGGTTTACCTGTTTGAGTATACACCTCTTTCAAGGAGCTGGAAGGCCTACTGTAGATGCAAGTAATCTAGGAGTTTCTGCTCATCAGGATATCTTTTTGGTGCCATATTTTAACGTATCTTTGAAGATACAAAGCAGTAGTTGCAGAACCTGGAAAATACTGGGAAATGGGCTGCTTTAGAGTGCTTGTGGCTCTTTACAAGACGGGCAGAGTTCTGCTTTGAAAGCTTATCCCTTTTGAACCTGCCCCATTATTTAAGGGATGTGAAGACAGAACACAGTAAGATGTTTACTAAGCACTCTATTGGTCTTTTGACTAATAGCAAGTATTAAGAATGACAACCTATTTCAAATAATGTCTGGTAGGTTGGTGTTCAGGTAAAAAAAAATAAAGGTTCCAAAATAGATGTTAAAGTAAAATTACTCATTTGGAAAACCTGGGGAAAGCTTTCTTATTTAAAATATCTAATAATAATAAGCAGTTGGGATGAAAACACTTGGAGTTTTTGAGAACACAGGTAGAGGAGTTGGGCTGATCTCAAAGCAGAAATGGCCTGGGGAGTTTCTGGCTGTGGGGAGGGGGCCTGGCTGGCGAGGCTGTGACCATGCAGTGCCGCTGTGCCAGGAGGGGCGCTATGGCTGGGAGGACCAAGAGAGGATTGGTTAGTTTATTTCAAATTTTTGTCTTCTTTATGTATGAGAACCCTAAGGAAGCACGTCTTGTTGGTGTTGTTGTTGTTGCTTTTTAACAAAGAAAGAAGTGAGAATTAAACTCCTGGGGTGGGCCATTGTAATTCTTGAACAGCACTGCTTTGAAAACACAGTGACTGGACTGTGGTCTTGTGCCATGAGTCACTGATTTGGGTGTATGCCTTCAACTATTACCAGTGAGTGGAATTAGTGCGAACTAGAAGGGAGAATTAAAATAAAGTACGCGTTTGCCATGCTGCCTTGATCTGTGCTCTTTTCTCTACTTTAGAAGTCATAAAAATAATGGTACAATACTCTCTAGACTCTGCTGTGTGTGTGCAGTGGTGTTTGGGGTTTTTATCCTTGTATTGGTATGAGTTGACTAGGCTAAAATAATTGGATTAATCAAAATGGCAAACTAGGTAGAAAAGAAAATCGTCAGGGAAGCGTGGGATGACAAGAATAATGAAGTATTTATCTAGAGAATGAAAAGAGCATGATACATTTTAGCTTAACTTTTTTTTGAAAATATATTGCATTTCTTACATCAGATCTCCAAGTACTTTACAGTGGGAGTACTGTCCCCATTTTAAAGGTGAAGGGAGTGTGCTGAATTCATCCTGCCCTGCAGAACTGGGAGAAAAATAGAAGTTCTCTGGTTTCCTAGTTCAGTGCCCGCTTATGGTAGTCACCAGGCTGATGGTTGGGAAACCATGGACTGAAATAGAACCTGTATAAAAGAGTTGTCAGGTCTTCAAGGTGAAATTTAAATGCAGCTGTATAGAATATTTTCTAGAATTACCAGTTAAAATTATCACATGCAAATAGAAGCAGTTGCAAGCTGAAGCATGCCTTTGGGCATGGAAGGAGGAGGCCAGGAGGCTTTGTGCTGTTTCTGTGTAAACCAGAGAGGAAGCCATGCTTCTCCTAGGTGTTTGGAGGAACTTTGGCCACTGGCTACAGTCTGATAGATGAGGTGGTTTTGCCGTCGGTGTATGTAGTTGCATAGTTGCTTTCTGAGCTTTATCAGTGTTTGTCCCAACCTGTAAGTTTTTTAGAGTGAGATTTTAGTGTAATTTTAAGTATCTTACTACCACTCCTGATGAATTTTGCTGACACTTAAAGTGATGCCAAAGGCATGACTATTAAATAGCCTCCTCCATACCAGTTGTGGAGCATGTAGGTTTAAGGTGAAGGTGTGCTGGCAGAGTGGTGATTGATAGCAGACATATATAAAGTCCATAGAGTCCTGGATGGTCAAGGGCTCCTGCCCCCAGAGCACACAGGTTCTTAGTGAAAGATGGGCTGTAGGAATAGAGTTGAACCAAGTGATAAATATGGCAGCGTTAGCGCTCGCAGAACTGTGCAGTGTGCTGATCTGGTATAAGTCAAGCAGGAGAAGCCAGCTGTGCTGGCGGGAGTACCAGCAGATCTTGGAGCTCGGCTCAGGAAGTGCCTTTGGGCAGCGAGCGTATAAGGGTAGCCAGTACCTTGTGTTCTGTAGTTCGGCGATTTGGAGGCCTTTGGTGGCAACTGGAGCTCAGCCGCCCCTTGGCTATGGAGTCGGCTCAGCTCTCGGCTTCCCTCTCCAGAGCAGGCTGCCTGCCCCCACCAGCTTGCCTTACTTAAGCCTCTACCTATTGCATAAGTCTCTGGGGATATTTACATAAAGCATAATTAAAAATCAGACATAACCTGCCTCCTACAATGAGCAGAATTAATAGTTGAATGATGTGCTTTCCAGATCAATTCAGTACTCTGAGATTTTGTCTGGGGCTTAATAATTTTTTTTTTTTCTTTTTTTTATCTCTCCCCTTCTCCCCAAATCTGAAGCTTCTTAATTTTTGAACTGGGTTTTGAATTCTGAGTAAATACTTGGGTAGTTTGTTTTAAATAACTGGTGATGTAGCCTGTTAAAGTCATTGCTATGTTAGGGAGCCTTCTTAAAACGTCACTGCTTCTTAAAAAGTCTACACAATGTGTCTTGGAACTTCTGAAGTTGATGTAATACTTACACATTGTAGTTTTCTGTGTTACGGTTGAAATAATATAAATAGCAGCATTTTTTTAATCTTAAGGATAGAAATTAAAAAAAGTTGATGCAGATTCCGGTAAATCATATTAAGCAGAAAAGCCTTTTCTCTGAAAAATGTAAGTTGCAGTTTAGCAGTTGATGTTTTTCTGATTTTGACTAGCTATTTCAAAGCTGAAGAAGTAAGGAGTGGAATTAAATGGAAAATTTTCTTCAAGAATTATTCACTGATTAGAAAACTTCAAGGGTTAATGGGTTCAGGTCTCCAAAGTACTGAGACGATGCTTAAGGCTGCAGAGAGCTGTTTAGAAAGGTGTACATTCTTTCCCAGCCTGATTAGGTCTCTAATTCTTGGAAAGGTCTTGGTAGGGACCTCAGTAACTTTGACAGTGTGGCCTGTGATAGCCAGAAACAATCTGTGTAGTTATGGTTAATACTTACTTTTCAATAATGCTTCCAAATGAACTGATTTCTGGAGTTTCTTGCAGAACTCTACTTTTCTTTCAGTGCAGCTTGACCTAGTTGATTACATGACCTAAAATAAATGTCAGCAACTGTTTTCTAATGATAGGTGTAGAAAGTAAAGATGTGAAATACTACTGTGTAATTACATAAATATGCAGTGCAACCCCTCTGTAAGGAGAGATTTACCCAATTTAGCAAAACATCTATATTTAGTTACAAATTTGCACATAGGTTTCACCAGTCAACTAGTTGCAGTCTGAGGTGGGGGTAGTGTTCTGCTGAACATGAGTTTGTGTGTTCTGACTTAAATTTGGGCTACCCAGCGTGCTCCCCTCTGGACTTCAGATTGGGATGCTATCCCCTCTCCTTTCCTTGTCTCAGAGGATCCTGAAATACATAGAATCATTCAGGTTGGAAAAGACCTCTAAGATTATCAAGTCCAGCCATCACCCAACGCTACTGTGACCAATAAACTGTGTCCCCAAGTGCCACATCTACATCTGTAAGGACAGCTGGATGATGGTGTTGCAGCGTTGTCCTACGCCTAGAGCTCAAACCATCCCTGTGACAGTCCCTTAAAAGAAGGGTGGGTGAGTGTGGAGGGAAGGGAACTGTGAAGGCACTCGGCCTGGCATTTAAAACTGGGAGCAGTGATATTACTGGACTGGCATGCTTGTTGAAAGAGTTCCAAACTGTGATTTAGACCCTGCAGGTGAGGAGGCTGCATAGCTTTGATCTTAGGAGGTCATTTTGGGTTCTTGTAACATATATGAAGATTCTTCAGAAGTATTAAGCTGTTGTTGTCACTGTAAAAGTGACTCTTGGATTTTAAACAAAACCAAGTCTGACTCACATGGGGAAAAAAAAACCCTTTCTTAGATTTGCTTCCCAGTGAAAACTTCATGAAGCAAGAAAAATATAACCTCCTATTTGAGGACTGTTTGCAGAATTCTGTGTAGGTTAAGCTCTGAAGCCGCAGTCTTCCATAAGATGGTTTCATTTTTCTCCTGTGGATACTTTCCACAGCAATAGCAGCCCACGTACCGTGCCAGTACTTTCTTAAGTCCTAATGTGAAGGATCTTATCCCCCTAATGGGAATATCCATGTGAGGAATGAGATGCTATAAGCAAAACTTCAGAAACTGATGTTTTGTTCAAGCACTTCTGTAAATTAAGGGAATTTTTGAAATTTTGTCTGCCGTCAGGGGTTATCTTAAATAGAACTCTCATTGATACCTCGTATGACCTTGGTGTGATCTACTGAAGATTAGTTTAACTTTCAAATGGTATAAATACTGTTTTTTTGGTAGCAAACTTATTACTGCAGTCTAGGTTATAAAAACATGCTACCTCTGAATAGGAGGAAAAAAATGGGTACAAATGGGTGAATATTTGGATTTAAATGTTCATGTAGGCTGATATGTTAATCTGAGCTTTAACTGTTTCCTCATACACCTCACCTTTGTGTTTTTTTTTTTTTTTTTTAAATTTAATTTTGTTTTGTTTTGTTTTTTTTTTCCCCCCGACAACTGGCTGTCCCTTTTTGTTGTGAAGGTGCAGAGATTTTATTTTATGTATCTTTTTTGAGGAATGCTGAGCAAGTAAAATTTATGGAAATGCACCCTCTCAAAGGATACTGTCTTCCTTTTATTTGTGCAGCTCTTTACTTAGAACTATTTTCTTAGGTAACACTGATTGTTTAAAATGATTATAAAATACTTGAAAATTTTGTCCAGTTTTGCAGTATTGTGCATCTTCTGCTCAAATGCATGTATAAAACACTTATTGCCTTGAAACATAAATAAAAGAATTGGTCCTATTCTGGATCCTGTTACTACTTAACTGTTTTTTGTGAGATGAGGTCACGTACTCCATTTTGCCTTTTGCTTTTAAGTGGGAGTCATGCATATTTTTTTCAAACTTCTTTTCATCTTTAGCTCTTTCAAAGCACCCCAGAATCTGAAGAAGTGTCATAGACTGAGAGGGGTTACTCATGGTTGAGTTGCTACGTTGTGTTTGTCAGGATGCCAATGCTAAGTGGGAAGGAACGTGTGTGGTTGGCTCTTCTGACCAGGGAAGGTTTTGAAAGTTGCCTAAACATATATCCATCCTGCAGGAAAGATGGTTCCCTATTTGTCAGGTAAAAAAAAGGATATTTTACTGGCTGATGAACAGTGGGCTGACTGAAAAGCATCTCTCTAGTTTTAATGTTTCAGAGGTGTTAAGTTTCAGCTAGGTCCCTAAGTTTTTCTCATTTACCTTCAGTAAAATGTAGAGATCACTAATTAACTAAGACATTCTTCTAGGAAAATCACTTATCTTGTTGAACCCTTCCTTTTCCAAAATCATGAATAAAACTAGTGGTGTCATGTGGCAGGTAGATAGTAAATGGGTTGTGTCTGAGACCAAGGGAGAAGAGGAGATCATCCGTTTGGAGCAGGTGACAAGGTAGTCAGGGGAGAAGGGAATCTATGAAGTGGGTACAACAGTTAGGATTTGTTAGAATAAGCTTAAAGCCTTATATAAATGTACATCTGTCACAAACCGACAGATTTGTGTCGTTTGCCACAACATCCTTTCACTGTTTTTCTACAATAGTAAAATAGTTACACTTTACAGACGTTTTACTGTCACATCTTGAGTTTTCAGTGGATCATGTTTGAGATGGGGATTTTTGCTGTGCTGTTCATTATGATGGTTTGTTTTCAATGGCTAACTGATGGATCAGGAGTTATGTTGTGGTTTTTGCTGGTTTCACAGTAGTAGCGCATGCACAAACTGTTCATGCAGACCTTTTAAAAAAAAAAAATAGTTGCCACTAAGCTCGGCTCTGAGAACAGCAGAAAGCCTGGTATGATTTTCAGGTTGGTATAAGCCTCTAGATAAAGTGACTAATCAAGTTCACAGTTGAGGCTTCTTTCCTTCTGAAACATGTAGGTTGGCCTGGTAGCAGATTTTTTTAATTACTAGACTGGACTACATTAATCAGATCCACTGATATGATTTTTTTTTAAACACCGTGTTCCTTTGCATTGACAAGAAATCATTCCCAAGAAGGTGGCTTAGAGTACTTGCTATCTTGAATGAGTGTGAACTTTTACATCAGTAAACAAACCCATTTGTTTATCTTCTGTTTTGAAGTTTCTTTCACTTTAATGCATGGGTTTTAATACTTGACCAAGAATCCCACCCTGAAAGCTTTGGCTAAATTGCTGCAGCAATCGTGGTTTATATTCTAATAAATCAGTATATTGAGTTACACCTGCTCTGTGTTCGTTTGAGGTGAGTAAAGAAGAGAGGCTATTTCTGCAGAATTAGATACAAAAACCAGGACAGGTGGAAATCTTAAAGCATGTGGAGAAGCCAGACCACCAAAAACATGATTTAGAGTAGGCTGAGATAGAATATGTGAAAATAAGGAGAGCTTAGTGAAAGCAAGGCTTATTTTAGTGAGGTTTACTGGTCTCCATTCAATAGGTTTTTTTCAGTATGAAGACTGTACATGTCAAAACAGGCACTTGATTTACTGGGATTCACGTGAATTTTGGATGTTCGTTCTAGTTCATAAATGGCAGATCCGTGCTGCAAAAGATTCTCTTGTACGTCAGGAAAACTTAGTCATAATTATTTTTGCTTATCAGACATTGAGTAAGTGGTGGCTGCGGGATGGTTTTTAACAGGTTTTTGCCTTTTTTTTTTTTTTTTTGCTCCTTGCAATAGTGACTGAAATGAGTAATGCTTTCTGCTATACAGAGGAACTTTTTAGTATTGCCAGTCTTGTACCGGGGGGACTCAGCCTGGATGTTCTGGTGCTTAGTTTTTTTGATGGTTAACTGGAGGTGCAGTTATGCCTTGGGCTTATTGTTGTGGAGCAGTGTTTAATAAAAATGGAGATTTCTTGTTTGTGGAAGAACCATGAATCAGACAGCTCTGTCCAGAGGCATGTGATAAGGGTAGTTTATAGTATTCAAAAACACTTCAGTTGACATAAGGCTATCTGGTGTTTGTTGATTCCTTAAGAGAGATTACATAAGAGGTTAAATTTATGTGAAATGTTCGACAGATGCTTGCTCGTGAATGCCTGCTGCTGCATTTAGTGTTAGTGCAAGAAAATGGAAAACCTGGGATCAACAACCTCTGGCATGGGAGAGCAGTCCCATAAAACACTCAAGGCTACTTATTGTTTCATCTGCATGTTTCAAATGCTGGCCGTGATTTTGACTATTGAGTAGTGACTTGGAGTGCCAGGCTCGAGACCCTGAACATGCTGCCCAGGGCAGTGGCCGAGTCCCTGTCCCTGGAAGTGTTTAAAAGCCATGTAGATGTGGTGCTTGGGGATATATGGCTTAGAGGTAGATTTAGCAGAGTAGGGTTAAAGGCTGGACTTGATGATCTTGAAGGTCTTTCCTAGCCAAGTTGATTCTATGTTTGTGAATCCTTTGATGGGGTGGGACTGAGCAGAGGAGCTGCCCTACAAATGTCAGGGCTTTCTCCTTTCTGGTTGTCTTGATGGTCCTTCTAGCCAGCTCAGGTTAGTGCTGAGGTCACTTTGAGCTAACACATCAAGGACAGACAGCACTGTTTTATACAGGAGCCTTGAGACTCCTGGACCGGGCTCTGTGTGTGAGCCACTTTGCTCCTCTCCAGTGACAAAGCAGAAAGCTGTGTTATTTACATTGCATCTATAGCAGCCTTTGCAGAAGGAACCTGTATTTTGAAATGAATTTATCACAGCCCAAGTCCTGTAGCTGCTTGTTCATTATCTGATAATTGCTTAATATATATTGGAATAAAGGCTGTCCTCTAGATAATCCTGCCTCAAGTTAGCCAACTTCCTAGTGTAATTGGAGCAAGCAGATTTGCACCCCTCCTCTCCCCCACCCTCCCAATCTCATTTGCTGCCTACATAACTATAGTAGGCTGCTCTGCTTAAACATGGGGGCAGTGGGGTTTGCAGCTTTGCAGGGGCTGTGCTCACCTAATGCCTTGCTATTCTGAGAAGAATCATGTTCCAGCTTATCAGCCCCCTTTGTAAGCCCATGAAATCCAGTAAAGTGGTAGAAAATTAGTCGCTTCCCCCAAGTTTTCACTCTTCCTTTACATGTTAAATCAACCCATGAATGTGTCTGATAGCTGCCTTATTGTAAGTTAAGCACTGACTGGAAATGATGCTTCACATATTTTATGCTTTCTTGGTTGGGGTGTAGATATCCTCATGTGCCCTGTAGCCCCTCTGGGTTGTTGGGATAATGAGAAAGTTAGAATACTTCGTCATCACACGATCCATTGGGTAAGCACTGGAAGGTGATCTCCGGGTGGTTTCCTGGTCTTTGTGGCTTCTCTCT
Source organism: Merops nubicus (assembly GCF_000691845.1). NCBI lineage: Eukaryota > Metazoa > Chordata > Aves > Coraciiformes > Meropidae > Merops > Merops nubicus. The sequence goes on from NW_008599208.1 coordinate 9,643, forward strand.
TCTTGGGCTGAAACATTTTCTTAATTTTTTTTTTTTTTTTTTTTTTAATTGAAGGAACTGTCTTCAGAAATTACAGTTTAAACCTAACAGAGTGGGTATGGTCCCACATCGTTAATTATGTCTGCATTGCTGTTTCCATTGGTTATATGTTATTCCTGTGTACTGACTCTGAAGTACTCTGAAATGTTTGTTTTCTTTCTCTACCTTTGAAGTGCCAAGAAAGGGCAGCATACTGAGGTCCCCCTGAAAGGTTTTGTGAAAATACGTTTGTGTGTGGTTTTAATTCTTCCTTTATGACACCTCTTGAAACTGAAATAGTAATGCCAGGACGATACCTGAAGTAGGTGCAGAAGTGTTTGGCTGGCTCGGTGAGGGTGAGGTGAAGCAAAGCCATACCCTTAGCTGGCGTGGGGAGCTCACACCAGGTGCGTGGTGGGTACAGGCGCCACAGGAAGCTCTGGAGTCTGTGTCGTTGGCAAAGTCTTTCACTTGACTTTCTCCTTGGAATAATTATTTTTAATAGTTTTGAAACTGCCACTCTGTGATATTTAAAGGGATTTGATATCAAATCTGGAACACAAACTAATTTTCTGTCTTAACTAGGTGCTATGGTGTCTCATGTCCTATCGGTATTCCCCAAAACTTTAAGGGCGTGGTTACAGGTAGTAATCAGATAGTGGTGTTCACTCTATAAAGGACGTGAAAACGTAAACTCTTAGAGGCTGGGTTTATTCAGTGAAACTGCAGCACCTTCCCAGTGTGGTCCTAATGCAGCCTTGCACATCTTTTTAGTTATGGAGTGAAAACAGTTTAAGTACAGGTAATCTATTTCAACTTCGTAGGCATGAACTTCCTGAATGATCTACAGGCTTGTATTATCTCCAAGGAGGCCAAAGCCCCTCTGTATATATTCAGATGTATTTAGACACATATCCAAATGGAATTGTTGTAGAAATAATTAGGAAGGGTTACCTAGCACAAAAGAGAAAACCAGATAGTCATTTATTTGTGCAGTAGATAGGTGTTTAGGAGTCCCAGTCAAGGACTCGAGTCCTCATTATTTGTAGATGTTCTCAGAGCAAGGAGAGTTTTTACTCCAGAAAGTGTTCATAGCTTGGGGTGTGTTTGGAAAAAGCAAGTTTAAGGAAATGATTTAACAGGAGGTTTCTCTTTCTTATCAGTGCTTTTGGTGAAGATAGTCTTCCCCCCAGAAGTACTGCTGTGGCACAGAAGAGGAGAGAGCAGGGCTGGTACAGCTACAGCAGGAAGCGTTTCCATCCTCTGTAGCCCGTATCTGAAAAGGCCGTTGTGAGCAGCTCCAGGCTGCTCTGGGAAAAGTACTACTTTTTTTTTTTTTTTTTCCCCCCACCTCTTTTCCAGTAGTGCAGTGTGGGGAAGGTCAGTTTAGACGCACTATTGGAAATGTTTCTAACCCTTTATATCCTTGCTGTCCTTCAAGAATTGCTGGTGTCGGTTGTGGTGTTAGTGCTTGCAAAGCTGACTTTACGTATCCCTGACCTGAGGTAAACTCGGTCATGGAATTATTAACATATAAACACTGATGTAGTTGAGTCCAAATAACTGTGAATGTAGCTGCTGTGGAGGGAGGAACCATTGGTGTAACTGGATCTGCAGAGCTGTGAGGCTGCTGCAGTCCTTGTCAGGACTTCAGAAAAGATCCTTCATTCCTGTGGATGGACCAGAAACACTACAAGGTAGTGAAGTACCCTGATCTTCAGCATCTTGTCCTCGGGTCCCACTCAGCTTGCAGTTTTGATGGATTTTGACTGGGAATTATTCTAGCTGCAATTGTTTTGGCAGTTAGAATGATACCTTGAATCTGTGTTCCTAATGAGCCTTACCAAGTAAGATGCTTATTAACTGCCCAAAGCAGCTCGCAAAATAATCTAAAAATAGCTGAGTGACTGGTTACTCTATCACTTTGCTGCAGATCTGATTAGGATAGAGAAGAGTGCCTAAATTTTGCCACAGAAACAATGCATTAAGACTTCTGGGAATGCTAACATGAAATCTGTGGGGTTATTTTGCTTGTTCGGTTTGCTTTTTGTAAAAAAGTTATTTTTTTGTATAAAAAGTAAAATCTGTTTGTGTTTGGGATAGTTTGATTTAAAAAAAATAATCATGTGATCATTGCAGGTCACTTCCATTCACAAGAGACATCTGGTTTTGATGAGTTGATTTCTTACTCTGCTATTAGTGATAAGGTTTCCAACTGTTCACTCTCTCTAGCCTTGTCCTAGTGTGTGAGAAACTGCCTTGATTTACAGAAATGCCAGGCGTTCTGACCTGAAAATGCATTGAAACTTGTGCTGGGCAACTCTACAGGCATTTTAACATTTTGCAGATGGATTTTCAGTGTTGTCATACTGAAGTGGTGTTGCGGGTATGTTATTAAACTCCTACTAACAATAGATGTTCAACATGTGCAGAAATAATGAAAGTAACTGCCTTTTCTTGCTGTGATATGAAACTAAGATAAAAATACTGTATATGAAGTAATGCTTTTGTGTGAGACTTCATATGTGTGAGGTATCTGGAGGTACAGTTAGGAACCTAAAGAAGATCTGGAAGGCAGTAAGAAGAGAACAGATGCACCAATACTACTTAGCTTGTACCTGAAGTAAAAGCCGTAATTCACTTTAACAAATAGTGTTTGTATAGTCAGTGTTAAAAAGACTTTTTTAGAGGTTCCTGTAAGTGACATGTATTTCCTGTTGGGGGAGAGAGAAGTTTCTTCCAAGTTGATAAAGAAGTACTTATGAATTGTGAATGAACAGATTTAGGTTCAAGAGTTGTATTGTTACAGGTGATGCCATGTAAAAGTGTACAAGTGAGCTTGGGGTGGCAACGGTCAGATAGAAAATGGTCTAGATCTTTACTGAAATGTCAAAAAATGAAGTCTTAAAATTTGAAGTGGGGGAGCATCTGAAAGGTTGATGCCAGGCTGATGTGCTTCCCTTTGCCTGGATGTTGTCAGGCTCTTCCTGAGGCTAAAGGTTATGGCTTGCCAGAGGCCACTTGGGATGTTTCTGCAGTATTTCGGCAGTTACTTCAGTGGTAGGTGGCATTTTACCTCTTTTGGTGTATCTTCAGAAGGGAGGACTGCCGTTACATTTGGTGGTATAACTGGGGGGAAGAAGTCCATTAGCATGTGATAAAATTTATATCTGTATCAGAGGTGGTCACTTAGGCACACAGTGAGGCTTTCTGCTGGTCACTGGGTCACACAAGCCTTGTTGCAATAGCAATAATATTTCTAGAGTATTGGTGAGGCAAAGTGCTTTCTGCAGCCATGGGGGAGAAGATGTTCTGTTCTGAGGATAATGTTACAGAACATTTACATATGAAAAAGGGGAAAAAATTAACCCAGGTTGCTCTGGAATAATAGTGCTCTGGGTAGCTCTCCAGACTTCTGTTAACGCTTCTCACCCAATGGGACACTTAATGAACTTGTGGGTGGCCTGATATGGTATTTTCCTAAGGTGTTGTGGGATGTTGTGTGATAGGGCTGGATAGGATGGTAGTTTACTGCTGATGAGAGAAAGATACAGGGAAGTACTGGAGGGAGACAGTGGAAGGAAGGTGAGACTATGGCATGAAGCAGGAAAGGGCAGCAGTGGCCCTTAGATAATGTCTAAATAGGAAATAGTGTTTTTATTTCAGCATTACTGAAAATAGAGAACACTGAACTTGGGACAGACTCTGAAATGCAGTTCTGCTCTCATTATCGTATGAGTCAGGTATCCTCCTTGCTTACTCTGGCAAGCTGTTATAAAGCTACAGTGTGTTGTGTTGGGTAATTCCATGAGCTTCTCTTTGGAGTTCATGTGGGCCACTGGTGGGGCAGCATTATTGCTGCTCAGTTGGAATACCTGCTTGCTTAATTGTTCTATGTATCTGTTCTTGTCTCAAAAACCTTGATGATTGGGGTAATAGTAAGTGCCAGCTTGGAAACAGACGTTTTGGTTTTGAGTTTTAGTTGAGTCTTGTGTTTCTTCTCAAAACAAGCAAAATCTTTTTGCTACGTGACCTGAAGTTACATTTAAGTAGAAGTGAAAGGCATCTCAGAGAATTCAGTCCCTGCGTGGCTCTCAGGTTCAGCTGTACCAAAGTCATCACTGATATTTTTTTAATAATGAGGTAGACAGACTTCTGGTGACAGAGGTACCACAGCCTCTTGTAGCAGTCTGTTTTGGTGATTACTGTCCAAACATGCATGACATTGCTTCAATATTTAATCTGTATTGCCCTTGCAATAATTTAACATCTTGTTAATTGTAATTTTTACAATAAACTGTTTTTCATATAGAGTGTTTTTCTTTTGTAATTTCAACTGCTTTTTTGAGTGAATTGACCAGATGATTTTTACAGCTGTGTCCTATAATCTGTACAACTCAAACATGAGTATGATCATAGAGTTCAATTATTTTGTGTTTTTTTCCTAATATTTTTGATTTAGTATAAAACTTCAAAAATGGTAAATTAATTTTTCTAATTTGGCAAACAGGTTGAATCATTTATTTTGGACCAAGAAGATCTTGATAACCCAGTACTTAAAACCACGTCGGAGTTATTCTTATCTAGTGCTGCAGAAGGCACGGACTTGAGAACTGTGGATCCAGAGACACAAGCAAGACTAGAAGCCTTACTGGAGGCAGCAGGTACTTTCTTTCTGTAGTTCTTTTCTGAACTTAACTTGCACACAGATCTTGAAACCTATAAACTTTGGCATTACTAAAATATTTATAAGTCTGGAAACTTACCGTGGTGATGGGGAGCAAACCATGGAAAAGAAGCTCATAATTCTTAGAGGTGTGGAGTGTTGCTTGCTTCACCCTTTCTGTACACATCAAGTGATAAAAGTTCATTTGCATTAAATGGTATTTCATTGACAAGGTGAGATGACATGTGACCAGAGGGGGGATTAAAGGGGAGAGAGTGGAAATGAGTAGGCTTGCTAAACTGACTTTTTTTTTTTTCTGCTGCTTTGGTCAATATATAATTATTAATTATTTACAGAAGTTTCCAGGTGAAATACTCATTTCTCTGTTTCGACTTTCAGAAAAATATTTTTCCGTTCTGTAGCTCTGAGATGCGATGAAAATATGTATTTAATGTTGATGTTTTGGAACCAGACTAGCTGAATGTAGTGTATTTGTTACTTTTATAGTGAAAGCCTGACTCATTAAAATATTTTCTAAGGATTGTGACTTGGGTGTTTGCAGTGGATTTGAAAATTATTTGTTAGTTTCAAAATTTCAAGGGCAAGAAGACATATAAACCCTGCTTTGAAATAAATCCTGTTTGATCACTATGGTTGCATGCTCAGACTGGTTGTAGTGTGCTGAAGTGGGAGCTTTCAGCCTTTAGCTTTGACCACGCTTAAGAGCTAGATAAAATAACATTTATTTCCAGGTGTTTAGCTGTAGAGCTCTGTGCAAGCTTGGACGAGAAATTCCTTCTGAGGAAGCAGAGGGGCAAGGCACTTAGGCTTTGGGCTCTTTGCATTTTGAATTTGGAAAAAAAAACCCCAAAACATCCAAACCCTTCCCCAAACCCTTACAACATAGCATAGCTTTTGTCATCAGGAAGTTCTAGTAGCCTAATTAAAGGTGGTCCCATAAAATTATTCTAACCTGGTATAACTCCTGCAGACCAAACTTCATAGGGAAGATCAACTATATTTCTGGGATCCTCTGGACACTTAAGAATTTGAATAATCTGATCCCTTTTGAAGCACTTTTCAAAATTAGAATCGGTTTCTCTCGCATACCTGATGACTGGTGTGTCCTAAAAGCTATTGCTAGCTTTATAAATTGTCAGCAGAGATGTTTGATGGTTGGTGTTAGAGGACAGCTGGTCTCTGAGGTATGTGCTTACCTCTAGGATTGTAGAGTTCAGAATGACTTAATGGTATTTACAAATTTAGCAGGTACCGTTGCTTCTTGTAATGCATGTGAAAAAGCTCTCTTTAGATTTCTAAGCAGTAGTTGGCCACTTGTCCCCCCAAGATTAGATGATTTGTTTTTAATCTGAGGTTTCCATGCTTTGATTCCCCAAGTCCTTGGAGTAAGGACAAAAATAGGCAGAAGAAAAGGAATCTGGAAAGAAGAGCAAATAAAGTATTTGCTTTGGGGGGGGGAGGGGTGGTGGTGTCCATCTCCCTCTCTAAAAAGACGGGACAAAATTAATGCCACTTGGTGAATGCGTGAGACCAAAAGACTAAAAACACTCTTGAGCAAGTCCTCTAGTTTTGCTGCACTTGCCTTTCCCACTGCAGATTTGAACACTGAAAGGATCATTAGGCTAACCTGAAGGAGACACTAAGGATCTGGTAATTTATTAATAAAAGCCCTAAGTTGGAATTAATTGAAAAAGAAGCTGGTGTTTATGGGAGCTGTTATAATATCTTCACTGATCTTTTTTTTTTTCTGGCTGATTTGGCTGAAAATATCCCTTCTAACCTTAAGTGAACTTCTAGGTTTCCATGATGGCAACAAAGTGGCTTAGTGTTGGGACTCTGTACTGTTTCGCAGTTTGGCAAAAGCAAAAGTGATTTCTGCTGTTATTGTAGTCAAATTTTAGTCCCAAGTGTTAAGGATACGTGTAAAATTAGGTGCTAGAACTGTTGCCAAAGCAAGTAGTTCACTTACAGCCTTGTCTAATGTGGTTTCTAGGGTAGCTTGGCCTTGGTTGTGATGATACCCCTCTTGTGGGAGGCTTGATCCTAACTTACAACCTAGAGGAAGATCAGTCTTGCACATAGTGTCTCGGATTTCTCACGGTTTCTCACACACAGCGTTTGTGGCTGCGACACTGGGATCTTAATGAGTATGACTTGCAAAACTAGTTTTGCTCATTCTTCACAAATCCTTTAATGCTCAGATCTCATGGACATGCTGTTTATTGATTCTGGAGGTAAGTTCTAGCAACTGCAGCCAGACAAGATGTTCTTCAAATTACTTGCGCAGAAGTGGTTTTCAACCATTACACTAAGATACGTGGTCTTTTTTAAGCAGCTGTCTTGATTTGAGGGCTGGATAAGCCTGCATGTGCAAGTGTGGAGGCCAGAGGTTAGTTGAACTGCTTAGAAATGTTTCTATATCCTGCATTTGCCATAAGAGTGGTGGATATTTTTCTTGCAGTTCAGCTTGTTTATTCTGTTTCCAAGAGGACTGGAATATTTTGTGTTTTTGGATGCTGAGGGTGACAGCCTTAAGTAGAATTTCTAGCAAGAGGGTCGTGCCTCATCCCCCTTAACGCAGGAGTGGGTACACACACGTATGTACAGGCAGGTGTGCATGTAGGCCGTGGTTAGATTCCTCGTGTTTACTAGGTCCTCTGAAAGCCTGGCAGATTAACTCTAGTTTGGACAATGCTTCTTCCTTCTGTGACCTGTTTAAGCAATGCACAGGCATGTTGTTAATGAACAACTATCTTCAAACAACTGTCAGTGATTGTATTATTTCACAGAAAAAAATAGGTTTACATTCTGAAGTCTGAGACTTCACCCTTCTATGAACATCATAAATATGAGTTATCTTCGATTTCTGAAGATGAAAATAAATTAGAACAATGGAATCCTTCTTTGAGAAGTTACCCTAAGCAAATCAAGTCTTTGTATACCTTCAGTTTGACTGCTCATAGCAAGGAAGGGGCTTATAGGTAGAATAACCTATGGAAAGAGAACCGCGCTGCTTGGAGGTGTCTGTTTTCAGACTGTAATTAACCAGAGTCTTAGTATTCTGATAGTGGATTCTTGTTCTACACTAGAAACTTTCAACTCCATTGTTAATTAGGGTACTGCTCTTTCTTAAAATAATACCCCAGCGCTGACAAACTGTGGTTATTTTGTGGATCTTCATAAGGCTGCCTATTAAATTTCCTTTTTAGAGGCAGTAGTTGACTGCTGGTGGATGAGAGCTCTTCACTACTGTAAATGGATGGTTACAGCCTTCTGAGCTTTGGCTTGTCCTGCAGGTTGCTCTGTGAGTCCCTCGATATATATTCTTTAACGGACATCCCCAGCTCCAGTGAGTTGGGGAAAGATTGACAGGTTAAAGCTGTTTTGTTGTCTGGTCCCATTAGAACAGGTAGGCATCCAGAAGGAAAAATTACTTGTTTAGATAATACAGTCTTTTTTCTGGAGTGAAGGTAGTTTTTTAAAGAAGATAGAGAAAGGTATTGGTTGAAGCATGTGGTCAAGTAAAAAACCCAGATACTTGTAGGGTGTGTTCTGCATCCAAAATGGGAAATTCCCCAGAAAGTTGTAAGATATGGGAGTATTAATCCCTGCAGTTGAAATACCCTGTTTGTAGTTTTTCAGCATGGCTTTGCTGAGCTTTCTGGGAAGTGATGTAGAATGCTACTGAACCAATTTTTTAACTTGAGGAGATAGGTTGGGTGCCTCTATCCTTCCTGGTAGATCTTTTGAATGTGTCCCTTCTCAGCTTGAAGGTTGAAGCACTTTGCCAATGAAGCATCAAAAAAAACATGTAGAAGAAAGAGGTAAACTCTTTTGTCTAGCATTGGAGCACTTGGATTCCTGTTGAGTGTCTACTCAGGGAGGATTTTTGTTAGCAGCAAATTCTTCTACTGTTCTTTGTAAAGAGGCTTGTGAGGAAAATCAAGGTATCTTTGATAGGAACCATGTTCAGCCAAGGGTTTTCTTAGCAAAACAGTTGAGTCGTCCATCCTACATGTACTGCTACATTCTACATATATATATATATATATAT
>NW_008599209.1:0-1518 GCF_000691845.1 Merops nubicus
CACAGGGACCCCCCTGGAGTGGGGAGATACCCCCCCAAAGGGGGGAGAGCCCCCCAAAAAAAGGCCCCGAGTCCCCCCACCCAGCCTGGACTTACTCTTCCCAGAGAAGACCTTCACTGAGGAGGGTCGCTTGACGCCCAGCTCGTCACAGATCTGGGGGAAAAGAGAAGGGTGAGGAAGCAGTGAGGAAGAGGAGAAGGAAAAGGGAAGGAGGAGAGGAGGAGGAAGGAAAAGGGAAAAAAGAGAAATGGGGAAAAAAAAAAGGAAAGGGAAAAAAAAAGGGAAAGGGGGGAAAAGGGAAAGGGGGAAAAAAAAGGGAAAGGGGAAAAAAAAGGGAAAGGGGAAAAAAAAGGGAAAGGGGAATAAAAAAGGGAAAGGGGGAAAAAAAGGGTTAGGGGAATAAAAAAGGGAAAAGGGAAAAAAAAAAGGAAAGGGGAAAAAAAAGGGAAAAGGGAAAAAGGGAAAGGGGAAAAAAAAAGGAAAAGGAAAGGAGGAAAAAAAGAGAGGAGGGAAAAAAGGGAAGAGAAGGAAAATGAACAGAAAATGAGAGGGAATAACTGAGGCAGGGGAGGAGAAAGAAGTGAGGTAGGAAAAGGGAGAAGGAAAAACCAAAGGAGGAGGAAGGAAAGAAAAGAAGGGAGGGGCAGTAGGAAGAAAAGCAAGAAATCAGGAGAAGGAAAAAGAAGGGAAATGGAGAAGTGAAAAAAGAAACAGAAAGGAGAAGGAGGAGGAAGAGGTGAAGGAAAAGGAAGAAGAGAGAAAAAGGAAAAGATGACAAAGAAAGAAAACAGGTGGAGAAAGAGGATAAATACTGAGGAGAAGGAAAAAAAAACACAGAAGGAAAAGGAAGAAGGCAAGAACAAAGGAGAGAGAAAAGGGAAAGGGAGGAGGAAGAGAAGGGATAAGAGAAGGAAAAGGAAGAAGTGAGAAGGAACAGGAACAGAAGAGTGAGGTGAAGGAGAAGGAGAGAAGGAGGAGGAGAGGAAGGAGAAGAAGGAGAAGGAGGAGAAGAGAAGGAAAAGAGAAGGAGAAGAGAAGGAGAAGAGGAGAAGAGAAGGAGAAGAGAAGGAGAAGAAAAGGAGAAGAAAAGGAGAAGAAAAGGAGAAGAAAAGGAGAAGAAAAGGAGAAGAAAAGGAGAAGAAAAGGAGAAGAAAAGGAGAAGAAAAGGAGAAGAAAAGGAGAAGAAAAGGAGAAGAAAAGGAGAAGAAAAGGAGAAGAAAAGGAGAAGAAAAGGAGAAGAAAAGGAGAAGAAAAGGAGAAGAAAAGGAGAAGAAAAGGAGAAGAAAAGGAGAAGAAAAGGAGAAGAAAAGGAGAAGAAAAGGAGAAGAAAAGGAGAAGAAAAGGAGAAGAAAAGGAGAAGAAAAGGAGAAGAAAAGGAGAAGAAAAGGAGAAGAAAAGGAGAAGAAAAGGAGAAGAAAAGGAGAAGAAAAGGAGAAGAAAAGGAGAAGAGAAGGAGAGGACAATAAAAGAAGAGAAGGAGGAGAAGGAAATGAGAAGGAGAATAAAAGGAGAAGAGAA
>NW_008599210.1:0-309 GCF_000691845.1 Merops nubicus
GAACCGAACCGAACCGAACCGAACCGAGGCGAGCCAGCCGAGCGCAGCGGGGTATTCACTTCCGAGAGGGCTGCTTTCCCTTAGGGCCCGGTTCTGCTGTGCTTTTGTGGTCGCCTTAACCTCCGAATTCAGCCTTGCACAGCATTCGTTTGTTAAATGCTCAGTGTGAAATAACTTGTGTTCTTTATAGTCTTCCTGCTTTGTTTCGGGGCTTCAAAAAAAGCAACAAACGCCGCTCGGAGGAAAGGGCCCTGGGGTGCTGATCCACAAGCGGCTGAACGCGAGCCAGCAGTGCGCCCAGGTGGCCAA
>NW_008599210.1:694-909 GCF_000691845.1 Merops nubicus
GACTGGACATTAGGAAAACGTTTTCTCTCAAAGGGTTGTCAGGCACTGGAATGTGCTGCCCAGGGAGGTGATGGAGTCACCATCCTTGGATGTGTTTAAAAGCTGTGTAGATGTGATGGTTCAGGATATGGCTTAGAGATGGATTTGGCAGAGTATGGTAGAGTAGGGTTAATGGTTGGCCTTGGTGATGTTAAAGGTCTTTTCCCACCAAAGTG
>NW_008599211.1:0-31536 GCF_000691845.1 Merops nubicus
CCTAAAGGATTCTATGATTCTATGGATTCTATGATCTCTATCAGTCTTTATTGCTTATGCATCTCTCTTCTTATTAGAGAGCCATGCAAATGTCCTTGTGACTTCTTTGTGCAATATTCTTTATGCTAGTGGTGGCACTGGCCTAGTTATTTCTGCAAGGTTTTCTTCTAGCCCAGTAATTACTTGCAATAAGCACAGTTGTGACAACTCTGAAAAGGCTTTCCAAAAAGTATGAAAAAATCATATACCACATAAAGGTATACCATTAGAAAGGCTTTTACTATTATCTGTCTGCAATATTCTTTGTAACATCTTTTCCAAAACACTACTAGTGACCTCCAGTTCTCTTCTTATGCAGACATATCTTGAATCCTACACAGAAATTAATAGATTACAAACACTCAAAGTTGACAGTTTGTATGTGCAGAACAATGTATGGGTTACGAAGCTGACTGCGTATCACCATTCATGAGAGCATGTACTATATAAACCAATTAAACTGAACAGATTGATTTAAAAATCACATCAGACAGCTCAAGATAAGCTTCTGCATGAACTGTTTGTCAAGAACAGCTGTCATGAATATGTGACCAAATAGCTGGTGACACTACGAAAAACTTAGTATCCATATGCAGGTAAGTTAGAAATTATTTTAGACTTTTGTCATTAGGCAAAAAAAAAAAACAAAATGGAAATTAAATAGAATGTTCTTCGTCATAGCTGAAAAAAGGAAGGGCACATTTCAGACAAATGTCACTGAGTATCTATTGGATCTGCTTCTACAAAGTTAGCGTTAACAATTTGCCTATTACTTTAATGGGCAATTAAGTGGCTGACATGAATTCTTCAGTAACTTTTTGTTTCCCTCCTTAGTCAGACATTTGTCTTCTTTAGTTCCTGTATTCTGTTCTACATACCTTCGTTCAACAAATAGAACAAAATCTGGCACAGACACCATTCTCTGATCAACTAAAGAATGAAAACTAGGCAACCTTTCATCTAAAATCAACAGGATTATTCAATGTCAACAGAACACTGGACTAATTTTTTGATTTGATGGAAGAAGCACAACACTGCACATTTAAGGTACTTACCTTTGTGTTATGTGAGATTAAATTCAGTTGACTAACCAAGTAGCAGAGTGCTACATCCACAAAGAGACTTAGAATATTGGGGTAGTTAAGCATCTACTAAATGTTTAAGACAACTAAGATAGAGTGATGACATACATGTTGTCATATTGATAGAGCAAATGGTTAACTCAGACACACAGCTTTTATTTGCTCTAACCTGGTCTGACAGGTCTACCACATTAAAACTTTGTCATGAGCATTTTCCTGGCCTTGTCTTCAAACCTTTGACTTTTCACCAGTTTGCTTCTAAGGTGTGAGCTAACACTTAAAAAATATGGTCTTATATCAATGAGGTTTCAGCCTCTAGCTATACAGTTTTCATAGCTAACTGTAGTTTAATTCCATTTCCACCACCATAAGTCAGAATTAGTATGGAAGATATAGAGAGCAGGAGAGAGACTTATAATAGCAATTAACACCATAAATAATTTAGGCTGACATCTTATGTCACTTCTGCTCACATAAGCACGGTAAGAATCTAAAAAAATATTTGATATTGTAAATATTTTAAACTGAACTCTTAATCAGTGGGAAAGTTATTGTTTGTCTGAGCTGGTCATGACCTAGTAGAAATTCTGAATTTTAATTAGGTGTGACCTAATCACCTTTCACTGCTCCAACAACAAAAAAAAACCCCAAAACTTTATCCTTTCAAAAGTAAGGTTTGATTAAGGTCTTTTAGCAATTCCTCCCAGTGTTGCTTTTAAATGAACAGTCTACCTGTCTATATAGTAATGACTTTTTAACCTACATCACTAGATAAAAATATGATTGTGCAGGTATCCACCACCCATCCTCTGACACAAAGCACCCTGTAACAAAAAGTTGTGAATAAAGGGAGACATGGAATTCTGGAAAGGCAAGAAAGCAGTGTAGTTGCATTATTAAGTTTTCAAACACAAACATTCCAGCTGAATACATGCATGCACAGAAAAGGGTGATTAAAAATGGCAAAACAAAGGATGTTACTATTTTTGCACTATATTCCTATTCCCTGTGCAGATTTCATCTCTGTGGTCCCTTGTCTAAAACTAAAAACACTCCAGTAAGACTCTCAAAATCATTAATGATGAGGAGTAAGGAATAAGGAGAGCCTAGAGACTGGCTACTGAAGCAGGGGCTAACACTCTATTAACATCAAGCCACAAGAGTTGACATGGGAAAGGAGGAGACTGATAATGGGAAGAGGGTGTCAAGTGGCAGGAGTTGTCAAACTAATACTTATGATTAAACTGAGACACAAAACTAGAAGATAACTGTGATGATAAAGTGAGAAAAAGTGCAAGAACTAAATGGTTTAGGGGCAGAGTATCAGGGCTTTAGTATGAACACACAGCTAAGTGAAGTCTTATCTCTTCTCAGGCAAAAACAAGCTTTTTAAGGAAAGTCAGGCTCTTTAATCCTCTTCAATCCTTCTATTTCTTGTCAGCTAGACCAGCTATCCAGCTATTTGTCACTAGAGAAGTAAAACTTCTGTTCCCTAAAGTATAGGACTTTTACACATGGCACACAATTGCGAAAAAAAAAAACAAAAACAAAAACAAAAACACCTATAATGGAAAAATAAGGAGTCCATGTTAAGAATCACCCTTCATAAAATGGTAAAAATATGTACTTGTAAAACTCAATTGAACCCCTTAACTTTGTTATTACATACGTAAGAATGTCAAATATAAAAACTGTGAGCAAGGCTCAAAGATTCTGGCCAATTAGGAAGAACCAATGCCAGGGTCTCTCTACTTACCATTAATAAAAACAGCTTTCTCTTTGTAAGCGACAGAAGTAACAGGGACAAGATACTAACATCATAATTATGAATGGCTTTGATCTGTAGTTTATCATGGAACTAAAAATTACATGGCTTTCCTATTGTTTCCCTGAACATTAGGGAACATGTTCCTAACAGGAACAGTGAGTGGGAGTAACATTTTCCCTGTGTAGTAAGACAAAGATTGCAGATGCAGTGCCTAGAGAAAAAGACATGGATCAACATTCATCAGCTTTCACAGAAATAACTTTCCTCTTCAGTGCGTGAAATGCTGGGGTTTGAACCCCAAGCCCTGAATTAAGGTTGACATATGGGTGATTCCCACAGCCCTTCATAAAGAGGTGGTGAGTTTGCCTTATAGCTTCCCCCCAGGGTGCGGCCGGCCCTGCAGGGAGAGCCAGAAGGGAAATGAGCCCCAGGGGTCCTGCATTGAGTTGACAAAGGTCAGGTGTCTGCTTGGGGATAAAAGCTGGGACCACTTGCAGGAAGGGAGGAGCATCTGTCTGTGAAGTGGGCGCACTCCACAGAGCTTCCTGGCTGAGGAAGGACCTCCTGACTCTCCTGGAACTGGGCCCTGGTCAGCTTGGACCTTCGCAGATGCGGGCTAGGAGGGTGAGAGCTGCCATGTGGCCACCCTTATCTTATGTGCTCAACTTCCTGACCTGGCTGTTTCCCATTCCATCCATGGGAAACCTTGGCTCTTTGCTTGTACCACCTATTGTCGGTCGGGTTATGTCTTTTTTGGGATCGTTGGGGGTAATGTTAATTGCTTCTGAACTAATTGACTTGTTTGTGCCCCCAGCGATCGTTCATGGAATGTCCTTTTTGTATTCAACACAGTCCACTTATTGGTTCATCTTCCTGCTGGTTGTGTCACTCGTGTTAGGCCTAGTCATTGGCAGAACAGTGAGCAGAGGCATATCAGTGACAGTGCTCAGCATTAGGACATACACTTCTGACGCACAGAGCTACTGAGAATGCTTCCTTCACAACCCTCCAGAGCTTTTTCTACAAGAAAGCTTGCCAGTGACATCAAAGATAAGGGCAACCAGAAAACTGGAGGTCACTCTGTGAGTTGAGTCTCCTCAATTCACTGAAGGATCTGCTCATGAAACATGGCTCTGCTGCAGAAGATTTTCCGAAGACAAAATTTCATCTTCAATTTCACATTCAAATTTTAATAAATAATCTCCAATGCTTAGCAAATCCCAAGAAAAATTCATGAAGTCCATGTAGTCCAAAAGCCACTTTGCCCTTCTGGAAATTTTCAAAAGCATCCCAAGTATAACAGAACCACAAATCCTAGTGCAAGCCAACACTTCTTTGGTGTTTCACTTTTCCAGTGATTTGAGAAAATCTCCTCTATAAAGCAAGAAGTATATGAAAAAAAAATCTGTAAGAGCATTCTTTCTTCTGAAATGACTGTTCCCTGTATTCAGCATTAGACTTCTGCTGTGCTTCTGAGAGTGTCACCTAAACTACTTTACTAGCAAGGAATTTAGTAAAATATTTCAAAAATAGAACAAAGCACTCAAAAGTAAGTAGTCAGAACATATTTTTTTCAAGAAGGCAACAATGACTTCAGGGTCACTATAGGCATAGTTTTTCCTGGAAGTTGTCTTAAAATTGTTTTCCATCCAAGTACTCTTCTTCACCTGTACTGCCAACCCTAGAATTGCATTTTCCCATTTAGCTGACATGCCTTTCAGGTAGGCCAGTACACTCAATTACCTAGTTAGTGCAAAGCACCATGTCATTACTCACTGTGTTCACAACACCACATTAATTATTAATAATCCATCAACTAGAGGCTGCATCTAATGACAAAGGTGTTCCTTGGAAAGAAAAGTCTTCTGTACCTGCAATATCCCATTTTGAATAGAAGCTCTTCCAATTATTTAATGTGTTATTTCCAGTTACGGTATTTCACTTCAGGGCAATACAAAGCCTGGCTACTTGAAGCCTACCTCAAATTTAGGTTCTGTTAAACATGTGTTCTCTCTTGCCGAAAAAGCAAAGGCAGCGATACCATAGCTCTTCAGCTAAATGTAGTAGGAGCTGCAAACTTAGAAGCATATCATGGTAGTCTTAGGAAAATTAAACTATATATTTTCGCACACAGAGATGAAGGCATATCTGAAGAGCTACAGTAAAATCAGGCTTTGCTCTCCCTTGTATTCAGAATCACACCAAGTATTGTTATTCCAGGTACAGCAACCTTTTCACTCACTATATGCACTAAATCATATCCCTAAATAGGTCTGTAAAAGAAAGATTTCCCCAGCCAAGGAAAGGAAAGGACATCATTTCCATTCAGATAAATGATCATAAATTACTCTCTTCAATTCCAGGATGAGGAATCACCTTTTTGCTCCAATTTGGAACCTACTGGACAGCCTCTGGAGATTACTAATAGTAAGTAACTGTCCCATCCCTTCTTGATTCTACCCTTCGAAGTGCAAGTACACTGTATTGTGAGTAGGAAGCAAAACTTAACACAGTTGTATTATTTGTAGTTAGGGAAATACACCTATGGTATAAACTGTGAGCTCCAACAGTTTGTAATAGCTCTTAATAAAATACAGGCTTTCAGGAAAAGTACAGACATTAATTCTGGCAGCTTCCTCCTGTATGAAGAAACCATTAATTCCTGTCATAAACATCTACAGAGTCAAGCAAGAGGGCAGGTGTACAAAAGGAAGAGATGGCTACTGTAACTATGTTGATGGAATAATAAAATTAAACTTTAAAAAATTCAACTGGTGGTCAAAATAAGAGTAAAAATACATTAGCAACATGATGTAGATCTAATCTGATATTTAACACTTTAACTCAAAGAAATGGTGCAGAAATACAAGGTGCACTCTATTGTCTTATTCAGGACATCTGGAGGAAGCTGAGAATGTTTCAACTGGGTCTGTGCTATTTTACAAAACTTTACAAAATTTTTCAGACTTTCTAGTCAATGCAATGAATTCTCCACCCACTTTTCATTTTAAACACATTACTGTTCAGAAAATCTTTCAGGACAGAATTATCTTGAAACAAGCCTGAAATTGCAGAATAAAGTCCTATTGCCTATGTGTTCTAACTCATGTATGTGAAGCTAAAAATACAGAGCTTTTTATGTCAATCTGCATATGCAAAGTAGAATTTAGTGTAATACCAGAATGTCTTCCATGATCCAGAAATTAATACTATGCTAAATATTTAAATATTCTATTTGTTAAGTTCAATTTCATGACTGAGACGACAAAGTACCATTAAGAAGATTTAATGACATACTGAGTTATTACTTACAAAAAAGATGAAAAAACGCTGAACAGGAAGTTGGCTACACTTTTCAGTCCCCAGCGAAAAGTTAGCAAAGTTAGACTTCATCACAAGAAGAGACTTGGTGTATTGTCACTCCACCAGACTTTTGAACACATAGTATTATTCGTGGCCTATGCTACTTCAGAAGCGCGTCCTGGACAGTTTACAGGAGAACCTTCTGCACTGTTATCTTCAGTGCAATAAATGCATACTATAAACACTATCCTGACTTGCTGTAGACATTGTACTGAGGGAAGAATAATGATATCCTTTCAGGAAAAAAACTTAACTGAATTCATACTAACCAAAACCTTTGCTCCCCGATCAAAGATGTTGTGCAATTACCATCTAAACTACAACAAAGTGCCCTCACGTTATCAAAATACAGAACTGGATTTGGGCACTTGAATTACATAGCTAATCCTTGGCCTAAAGCTTTTCTGGAAATCTCATTCCACAATTACTGCTGTGACCAACAGCTGGCTAACATGTGCAACTTACTTGAATTTTCAAGTTACCTTTTCTTATTTTTATATCACTGCCAAAGTTGCAGCTGTTAGACCTAGGAGTTGCCTATCTGAAATTCTTAGGAAAACTCAAGTTGGTTTTACTTAATCTGGCTAGCCAGTAGGTTCTCCTCTAGCTTCCTTAGTATGTCTGAGATTTTCTTAGTAAATCAAAGAAAAAAGAAAATTAATAAAAACCTCTGTCTGCTATTCCAGATAAATTGTTTAATTACTGATTGATTTCCTTAGGTATATGAATGGGTATGTTGCACTACCTACTTAGGCACACCGTTCATGTTGAAGTGAGTCACCAGATTAAATGATGAGTCAGCTAGACAAAATAGGTAAGAGAGAGCTTTCTGAGTCTAATTCAGCAGAAGCAAGGCAAAGGGTAATGGATTAGTGCACTCAGAGCTACAGAAACATAAATGAAGACTCAACATTTCAGTGCTGAACGAAATATCCAGGCACAAACGCTTTTCATCCTCCTCCTCAAAGGATAAACACTATTCAGCAGGCCTGATGTGTTTACCCTGTCTGAGAAGGGACAGGAGCAGGAGATGGTAATGGCAACAAGACGGTCACATTCCACTCACAGCACCAAGGAAAAAGGAACAAGACCAAGGGAAAGTATCCACTACAAGATCCACTCTTTCAAAATGGAGATGAGGTAGGTAGGTGGGGAAGAGAAGAAACACTAGAGCTTCTCTAATTACACGTCAAACTGTAGATGTGGCACTTCAATTTTTGCACGTGCTTATAACAAACTCAGAAAGAAGCCATTGTGGTGATTGCTTCAGCTGGTATATTGTACAGTTACATCATATAAAAAAAATGGAGAAAATTCTCCTGAAATTTATACTTGAGCAATCTAAACAGGCTTGTCTCTATCTTCCATACACTGACAAGAATTAAAAGTATTGCCTACATATGCCTACTGATATTTTACCTTCTACTTTAAATAGCAATTAATCAAAAATATATAGGCATAGTATATCCAGGTCTCTTCTAGAATTCCAGCTATAGCAGTAAATAATAGGTAACAAGGTTAATTTACTGACTTACTCAAAGCTCTGCTTAGAGGAGCACACACACCAAACTATCACTGGATCACAGCAAACAATCAACATGCTTTACAAACCTCCAGAACCCTCACTAATGTGCAAGAGAACACGGCAAACAGCAGTTCCTCTGACAACACTCTCCACACGTAACTAGCCTAGACTCTTTAGCAATGAATCAGGATTCCACCTCTCCTGGAGGAATTCTGCAGCTGTTGGTTTTGGAACTGTAACTGCTATGTTCATTTCCAACAGTAGCCTATGCAGGGTTTTCCAGTGTATAACCTTTCCACTCAGCTTTTCTCTGGCTTCCTAACAGTAACTGCTTAGAGAGACAAAACAATTTGTTAAGAGAGCTTTAAAATAAATTCAGCATGCTAGGTCTTTGTATCACTCCACAAATACCAGCATTCCATTACCAAGCATCTAGCAAACTCTGGATTTTTATATATAATGTCCATTCTTTTAAAATATGCAAGAACTTATCAAAAAATAAACTATCCTATAAATAGTCACTGGGTCAAAAACACAGTACAGAAATAGTTTTTGTCAAAAGCTGTTTTACAATTCTTTCAATACTATGCTTAATGTAAGAAAAATATTTTAGCAAATGTGCATGCATCACTGACTTTTGGCTTTTATAGCATTCACTACATTCTGGAGGTTTTCAAAGCACAGAGGCATATTACAAAGCTTCTTGCAGTACTGTTATCCCAGTCCACCCCTTCTTCCACCTCAAGATGGTTTTACAAAATGTCGTTGAAGTAAGGCACATCAATGTAGGCTCCACCATACTAGGCAAGGCTAATATGCAATACACTTATCTAATGGTGGTTTTGAACTAAAGCTCATTACAATGAATAACTTGATCACAGGCTGATCTTTCATCAAAATCATTAAGAAGGATACAGCAGGAAGCCTAAATATGTTAGTCCAATAAAAAAGGCTGCAGTTATTGCATCTAAATTACTGAAAAACTCAAGTCAAAACAGTAAGACATGATACACTTAAAAAGCTCAAATAGTAACACTGACATCAAACTACTCAATTACAGGGCCATACTATTGAACTCCTTCCCTTCCCACTCCAAGAACAGGAAGGAAATCCAGTAGAAAATAGATGTGGACATTTCTACAGCACAGCATGCCAGATGTCCCAAATAAAAGAGGTCTACCACTATTTAAAAACTAAATAAAGAAAAAAAGAAACGAAGTGAAGTATGGAGTTGTTACATGTCAGGATTAAAAAAAAAGGGGGGGGGAGACTATTTTCTCATAATTTGGGATTATCATCTGGCTGTAATGTGACTGCTGCAAATACACTAATATCTTCAAGGAATCTGACTGAACCTAAATACATTAAAGATAAAGCCTCCTAAAACGAGTGATACTCTACTGTCACTATGGTACAGTAAAGTCCACAATGGAACTTGACCCCTACCAAAATGAAAGTAAGAAAATGTGTCAGAGTTAACAACTAGTGAGCATAAAACTGGATTGCTGGTGGAATAAACCAGGATTACATTGCTCTTGTAAAAGTGAAATTACACTGTGCTAAAATTATTACCAGAAATATAATGCAAAATACTAAGACAACACTCCAAATAACAGGTAAGACTTAAAATGAAGAAGACTGATACAGACATTTTATCTCATATAAGTCAAAGAAATTATAGATGTAAGTACTATTTTTTCTCACCATTTTGTCTGGTCTGCTAGTTTTGCAGCACAAACAAATAACACAAAATACAGTTGTGTCTGTCAGCTATACCGGAACACTGAAACATAGATGCTACATTATATTGAAATTTAATTCTACTTAAGTTACACTTGCAAAATCCAGTGTTTTAGGTTAATCTCTGGCACTCTCCTGCTGAGAATATGTGGAGGGATTAATATCTGCCTATGTTGTTATACTTACATCTTTAAAACTCCACAAAGACAAAGAAAACCAAACCAAGAATTTGTAAGACATATTATTCATTGCTGTAAATAAAATCAATGCATTTCACTATTAAATCCTGAAACTTACATTTAGGCATTTCCCCAAACTTCTCAAGTCCCCAGAAGAAAACAAAAAACCATATATGCACACACCCAGAAACCTTGTGATCTCAACACACATCTTTGTTCTCATAAGCCTCAGCACTGACCTATTTATTCCCTAAGGAAAAATTCAGTCAGTAACAGCAGCAGAAAGCAATTAAAGAGTATGCTAGCACTCAGTCCGTTTGGGGTCATTATTTGTTAGTTTCAACAACTTTGTTATTTGAAGTCTGAAACCAGCTTTATGCTACAGCTAGAAGAAAAAAAAACCTCAGCAGTTTGGCATCTGAAAAAAACTGATTTATAGAATAGTACCTGATACAGTGTAAAGCAGATGTTCTCAAAGTAGAGCCCACTGCTCTCAAGAGATTAGTAAAGACCTTCTGGGGGTCTGCAAAGTTCCTTGATTTTGCTTGTAAAGTTTGTGCAACTCCATAACTGGGCTTGGCAGAGGGAAGGAAAGGGTCTCCAGAAAAATCAGTTCTTCAAAGACTAAGGAAAGGTCATGTGATTTCACAGTATGCACACAAGTACAAACTCAAGATTTAAAATGCTCATATGAGTTAAGATCTATCTGAATAATATTTACTTTGATCATGCCATGGCAATGGAGGAAAACTGGAAATTGAAACAAATCTCTTTCCTCCTTGTGTAGGCAGTTATCTGAGCAACCTGGACAGAAGGGGTTTCTTCCTCATCTATCCATAGCCACTGTTTCTGATGTGACGCTTTGTGAACAAGAGAAGAGACAGCAGCAAGCTGGGGGAATCAAGAAACCTTTCTTGTCTCGTTTTGGCTTTTGGCCTTCTGCTCACAGGCAGAGTCGGATACTTCTCTGCCGCATGCAGAACTAGAGAAATTATGTGAAATTACTTCAGGGTCAACAGACAAAGGTCAGCTCCCACAGCTGTGACAGGTTTGGGCTTAATGTCATGCAAGGCCTTGGTCCAAAAAAGATGTAAGCATTGGTATAACTCTGCAAATGACTGCAGCCTTGCTAACTTCATCTTAGCATCACAGTACACGCTGATGACTGCCGAGAGATCTCTCTCAAAGGCTCCAGTTTAGACATACACTTATTTGCTTCTTCGTTTGTATGAGTTCTCTTTTTAATGGATACAGTTACAGTATTACTTTCTTTGTCTGAATGCAATTTCTGCTTGGGAATCACTGAAAAGCCAAAAGAAATTTTAATTCAGAAAGTAAGGTAACTCTAGGAAATTGCTAGTTTGCAGTAGTCCAGTAAAAATACAGAGCCAGAAGTCCCATGTGAATAATTGCCTGCTCTTAGACTGATGTTATTGTACTGCCATTTTAACTCTCTGTATTCAGTGACTGCAATTACTTCCCACTGATATGCACTAAAAAAATGTAGTGTATGCATGCTTGATTTCAGTACAACAGCATCCATCATTACTCCTTGAGCATTTTTGTAATTACTAATTTTTTCACCTAGTGAAACTTTTTGCCATATTAAATATTTATATCTGATTCTATCCATGTGAGATACATTAGTTAAGCATTTTCATTAATATAGTTGTGTTTAGAAAAGCTTTTTTGTGTTACAACACAGTCAGTCAACAAAGCTTCAGTTCCTGAAATCACGTAAGCCTGCACCTAACTCCAAATATGCACACATAATCCCATTGACTTTAATGGAACTGCTTTCTTGCTTAGTTAGGCATGTGTTTAAGAATCAAGGCCCATGGAAGCATAATTGTGCTTTTTGGCCTGGACCCAAGCCCTTAAAAAAAAAAAAAATAAGCAGAATGGAGAACAAACGTTCAGCAAAGCTCTAAGGTTTCACAACGCCTTTCAAGGGAATATGCACAGCAGCATAAATAAATTATTTAACTATCTTTAAAAAAAATCCTAACAATCAGAGTTAACTGCTAATCCAGTTATTGAATTTCACCAAGATATTTCCAAACCTATACTGAGCATTTTTAAGTACACTTATTCATTAAAGGTGCTGGAAATCATAACTAAAGGGAAAGCTGACACTAGAGCATACAAGCATTTTCTCCAGGTGCATTTATGCTGCTTCAAGCAATTTATCCAGCTACTAAGGAACATAATTGTCCAGTGCTGCTGGGCACTGATACTTGCCCCTCTTTTTATGTGATGCACTTAGAAGTATTTTTAGAACACCGTAAATCTAAATTTGGAGTATAATTTCAACTAGGTAGACTCTTTCAATCAAGAATTCAGTCCTGCAGATTAAATTCCTACAAGAATTCAGCATCTCCCTGGGATTTATTCAGTTAAGAGCTTTACAAATCCTCATGTGCATAAACAGTTTATAACAATTTTGTAAAAAAAACCCAGGAGTTTGTAATGCTATATGCTATGATGAACATTGAAGCACACTTGGAGTCACAGAGTCCTACATCTTCGTTACTAGGTAATCTCTTACTCATGCATATCATCCCCTGTTCTGCTGGACCAACAACAAAAAATTTACTGCCACTTCTACTTTTTTTTTTGTTGTTGTTGTTGTTGATTACAAGTTTTCTCTTCGCTCCATAGAAAAGTAAAAAGTAAACAGTTCAGATCAATTTAAGAATAAGCACAATGTTTTGTTTGTGTTGGAAAAGGAAAAAAAAGGAGTCAAACTAAAATGCATTCCAGCTGAGAATAACCATTTCATTTTAAAGCACTCAAAATAAAAGAAGGATAACTTAAAAAAAGTACTGGATACTGTCAGTGACCTCCTCCTAACTGCCCAGAGTGAGGGCACATGCCCAAGGTGTGGAAATTTCAAGATCTAGCAAGACTTACCAAAATTTTCATGTATGTTCTCAAGCAAATACATCTGAACTTAATTTGTGATAATGCTTTATATTCCTCAGTGCCTTCTGCTGGAGATCCTCAATGCTGAGGCAAAGAACAAGAAAGAGAAATGTTCAGTGCCCTGCAATGGGTACTTGCCCGGAAGGTGGGACCCCACTCCAGGTAACAACCATAACTTGTATGGGGAGCGGCAGAGCTGCCGCAGCATTGGTAGGTAACGCCATGCCCAGGGTACCAGGCAGCGCAGTGACTGGGATAATGCTCAAAGTGATGGGACATGGCTCCAAATCCCACTGAACTCACTACAACATCAACACCAGAAAAAATTTCAACCATGTTTAAGTCTGGTAAGAAATAGAAGATCCTTCCAAAAAATACCTATTTTCAACATTTTCCAACAGAATGCCTTGAAACAATTGTAGTAACAAAATAATCCCATTTCAATTGCATTTACTTGCAGTTTAAATGCTCCAGACGCTCAAAAGCTGCAATATTTTTTTGCCAAAACAAGATACGCTACAAAATCTTATAAACAGTGTTTCTCATTTCTAAACACAGCCTCTCTCATTGGAATCTGCTTTATGACAGGAACATCAAAGCAATGTATTTGAGAAACTAAAAGAGGTGCCTGGAAGACTCATCCTAAAACCCCACAGTTATAAAAAACACATAGAAAAAAAATAAGTATATTAGAGTCCTTTTTTTAAAAAAAAAATTTAAAATAGAATGATTCCTCCCTGCTTCTACCAGGCCGGGTTTATTCTTGACACTGCATGGCAAGTTAAACACAGGAAAAGTTGACAGCTGGAACTCAATACAAGAAGTGAAACTGAGGACTTTTGACTTCCCCTTTGTATCACTGATGTTCAAAAGAGAGTAGCAGGTAGCAGAAGTTGCCAATATATCTAGTAGTGATGGTTTAAGTTATATTATTATGATTATTTAAAAACACATGAGGAGTGGAGATTTTTCTGAGACTGATGAGTCCTTCTCACGCTTACTGGCAAGCAGGGTTAGATAAATGGTTCTAATAAAAGCAAACCCAAAAGCTCTCTGTTTAACAAGATGGGAATAATTTGCTCTCAGAATGGTAGGCACTTAAGACACGGGATAGTTCAAACGACCAAAACACCTGACAGGTAGGCTTTTTATACCTTCTTTTAAAAGAGTCACCAGAAAGTTTAACATGAGAAGAACAACTCTACAGAAAAGATCTTCTGAGGAACATGGTCCCAAGTTTCAGTTATACTCTGCTCAGCAAAGCTGCACTGCGGGAGAAATTAAATAAGATGAACCCATGTTTTAACAATGAGTCATAGTGCAAAAATAAGCCTGAAGCTTTTCTAAAGTACTGTTTTCACTGGCTGGTTGATATCACAATACAGAATTTAAACCTAATATAACTAAAAAAAACACAAGGCTTAAAACTCCTAATACGTTAGATTCACAGAAAGTACATCATGGTTTGCTTGTCCTGGCTCCTGAATAACACAGAAATATACAGTGCTTTTAAGTATCTGGTACAACTGAAAAGCAACAACAATGGGAAGCCCACACTTTAAA
Organism: Merops nubicus; assembly: GCF_000691845.1. NCBI lineage: Eukaryota > Metazoa > Chordata > Aves > Coraciiformes > Meropidae > Merops > Merops nubicus. The sequence continues at coordinate 14,185 of NW_008599211.1, forward strand.
AAGGACTGTACAGCACAAGTCAAACATTTTATACTCTAGGGATATCCAGTAAATTCACACTGCTCTTCATAATCTACTTTTGGCTGTTTTAACTGGTTCTGTCCAGTATCTGGTCTTGTGAATTGCCTTTAACTGAACAAATCACACATCCATGAAGTATACCTTCCACACATATACTTTTAAAAGCTAAGATGACTATAGATCTGCAATTAATCTGTCTGATCATCTTTGTGTTTTGTTACTGATAGAGGATACACTGCACAGACAACATAATACTTCTCAAAAACCATATGCAACGAGCAATAGCATTTATATAGAATTATTTTTCAAAAAAATTCCTAACTTTTCCCTTTTATAGATAGCTACTCCTTCATTTTTCACTGAAAGAGGGGCAGAAAGCAAATGAAGACTGGAATGAAGAATAACTAATACATAGGGAAAACAGAAAAAAAAATATCAGACTCTATTTCATTCCATTTGATTTTGTTGCTGAATACAGCAATGATCTCAGAGCTGTATGGAAGGTGGAAGAAAGTCACAAGGTACGAGTATCACTTTCACAACAGTAACTTCTTCTTTCATGCCTTGCTCTCCTAGAAAATAGAAATTTAAGCCTTATTATTATATCAGAGGAAGGAAACAAACCTACAAAAGCAATTCCAAGCTCCAGTCAAGCCTTAGTAGCTGCACAAATCCGTTAGTGTCCATAACAGAGGTGAACGACCCAGCAGTCACTGCAAACATTCCAGAGTTCAGAAGTCATGTCTGTCTCACTGTGACTTTGTGTCGGCAAAGGGGCTTAACAAACTTCAGGCATATAAGATAAACTGCATCTGCCACATAGAGACAACCCTAAACAAACAAATCTTGCAGTAGTAAAATTTATTTGTTTTAATAAAATTCTAAATGGCTGTAAAACAATTTCCTTGTGCAGGTAGGATTTCCACAGGTCAAAGACTTTTCAGTCATGCCCCATGTCTTGAAATGTGAGCATGAACTGCAGCAATCACTTTAAAACGAAGGCTTGCTGTGGTAGGAGACACATACAATTATGAGAACTATTTTCCAGTTGGTAAAGAATATAGATAATTTAGGCTGTTTCCATGCAGGTCATTGTCCCTATTTAATGGTTTAAATGCTGGATATTCAGACACTAACATAGCTTCACTGCATACATATTTATTCCATTCAATACAACTATAATCTGATGGAAGGATCATGCTGCTTTATAACATTCAAAGACAGCACAAAGTCACCTGAACCTATCTGAAAAGCTTCCTCCCTCTCAGTGAAGGCTGAGATGAATATTTTAAAATTAAGCAGTCAACTGGTGCAAAATTTAAGGTCCAATTTGCTTGTGGTCATATTTTATTTAAATAAATTTTAGTGAGTACATAAGCCATCAAATCTCTCAATATTTCAGATTCAGTCCCCCTCCAAAACACCTTAACACACTCTTGTCTCTACATGAACTGTTTACAAGAATCTTCAATCATGAAACGAGACCATTTACTAACTACATGTGAACATTTATTAACTGTGTGAACTTTTATTTTTAATAAAAGCAGAAAATATTAGCCAAGTTCTTCTTCAGCTTTAGCCATATATACAAAGCTACAATACAATGAGATTCAGTCTATCAACACAACCCCCCCAAAAGATGTTCTGCAATGTCTAAGGTAAATTCAGACATACTGGTCTTTGCATTCAAGAACTGAACAGTATGAAAACCCAAAAATGCATTTTTACTTCACATAAAAACCATTAAAACACTTTATTCACTGATCAAACCTGCATAATAAGGCACAGCAATCTAAAGAAACAGCATTTATTTGAACTTAAAAATCCAGTTCACCTTCAAAAACAATAGAAGCCCTACCTGTATTCATGTGTGGTATAGCCAGCTTGAGCAGCCTGAAGACAAATGTTCAAAAAGACAAAAATGTACAATTTTTACCTCAAGATGACTCAAGTGCTTATCAGAATAGCTTAATGCTGTTGCTGTCCCTAAGATACAAAAATATGCCTAAGCAATGGAGAATCATTGAAGTCAAACAGCGCCAAAAGTAGCAGGGACATGAGACAGGCACAAAAACCTACAATTTATGTTGAATTTATGTAACACACAAGATAGCAATGCTCTCCACAAAATTTCAGGCATGTTTATTGCATTGATTTCAAAGGCATTTTTCATATTTATGAATTTTTGCAGAATTACCCATAGCTCCTAGAACTACCCACTGTCTTCTCATAGAATAATAGTAACTAATGTCTCCTTCAGGAGAGAGGCATCGACCACTCTAAAAATTTGCTTGCTTCCAAAACCAGAACAAAACAATATGCTTTTCCATTATTATCAGTTTGTTATAATGAGTATCCTTACTGAACATGACAACTTCCTCAGGAACAACAGAAAAGATCTGAATCCTGATAGAGCAGCTGGAGAAATCAGAGGTCCAAGCTATCCTTCTGATTCTCTCCAGAAGATCACCTATTAGCCTCCAGCATGGAAGTGTACTGAACTAATTCAATGTATGTTTACTCAAATTTCCCCTCTATCAGCTACCTCTCTTCCTCAAGTGAAGAGTGCCAGTGCCCCTTGCTCATGTCTTGGATCACGACAACTGCTAGAAAAATTAAAATAGCTATTCTGGAAGGTTTCTCCACAGGTTAATTTCTCTTAGGAAAATTCATTTTCTAATATGAGTGAAGGCAATACTCAGGCTAGAGCTAGCTATTGAAACTTAACTTAATACAGATGAACAGAGCTACAATAACCACATACCCTTCCAGCAACGGCGCATGAACATCAATGCGATTATCTTAAGCGCCTCGTTGCAGCAATTCCAGGCTGCATTATTCCTTACTTGAGAGGAACAAGCACCATAATCACAGATGGTTACTGGTTCTTAGCTGAGCTGCAATAATGGTGGTCCTGCATCCGACCCCTGCAGTATTTCCAAACCTCAGCAAATACCAGTTGACTTAAAGACATGTTTTCTTCAAGTTATTTGCTATACACGTATGTGAAACATACACATTTCCTTCTCATACCACCCAAGCTGTGTAAGACTTCCAAGTCCTCCATTATCCCCTCTACAGAACGCTCTTTCTTACCAGTGTCACTGCAAATCTATAGCAGAACGGTCTAGATTTGGTTCTGCTCCAATTATTATCAACAGAAGCATCAAGCAAGTTGCAAACAGAGAATTCCATTTCTTCCTTTTGTCATACTTTCCACCCTAATAAAGTGTGCGTATGCAAGAGAGTAAATCAGCAACACAGCTATGCTGTAAAACAACCCTTCTAAGAAAGGAAAACTACACTCATTTATCATCATCTTATGTCAAGAATGATGTAGAGGAAAAAGTACCTGCTTTGTAAGAACATGTATTTAACACTATAGCAGGAAGTAAGTCTCCTCCAATAACATTACACAAGTCATTCTTCCACCTTCCATTCTGCAAGCTATCATCAATGCTCACTTGGTAACATCTACATAAATTCATCAAACTTGTGTGTAAAGGTTCACATCTCTCTACAGAAAACAGCTTGGGATACAGAGAATAAACACGGACAGGAAGGGAAACAAAGTGCCTCTGTCACGGAAAAGTTTGGGACTAGAGGACTGATTGATTGTCCTCTTAACTAGTTTCTGCAGCTGTTCAGTAGTATTAGACAGCTATTTTTTATATTTACATAGGAACCAAATCAATACGAACATTCCTGCTTCCGTCATCATAGTTCTTTTTGTGTTTATGAACTTGGGAAGAGCAAGTAAGACCACATATAAGCAGCATCAACATCAGCCCAGTATCAATAATTAAAAAGCCTCTGACAGCTCTACCTTCTGTAAGGCCCACATCCTGGCAAACGATAGCTATTAAAATTATAGGCACAGTTCTAGTATGGAAACGGAAAGGCAGTGTCTGCAAAAACATTTTTTATTTTATAGAAGAAACCAGATTTTTGTTTCAAAGTCATCTTTCCCTGCTATGAGATACACAGATACTTATGTTTCCAATTTCTACTACACAGGGTTTGTTAAAACTACATAGAAGCCAAGCTACACTAAAATACTGCCAGTGAACTATTAGGACTGCTTGACTGAGGGCACAACTTCAACTTTAGCCAAGTTTTCATTTCATGAAATGCACTTAGATGGCAGGTTAAGCTGCCTCAAACTACAAAGCTAACAAATGTCTTGTGGCAGACATTACTGATGCATTTAAATGCACTGTAATTTAAAAAGAAAAATCTATCAAGTTTAATGCATGTGCTCAAGTAGATTTTTACAAGAGACTGAACAGATCAGGTGTCACTGTTTGTTACAAAATGGGAACAGGAAGCTATTCACCAGCATTTTGATGACATCGCTATGGAGCAAGGTATAAATACCCTTGTTCAAAGATATCACATTGTCAGAGTTCCTGGAAATTGGATTATCTCAACAACAGAGTATATTCCTGTGACTGCAGAGAGGCGGTGGCTATAAAAAAAGATTAAAAATGTAAATCTTACAAAATAATAAAACATCACACTTGTTCTATTTTGAAGTTTGGCTGTTAAATCTGCCAATGCAAAAACCCTGTTGTTACAACAATAAAATGTTTGGGGCCCCAAAATAGGGCACAGACTTGCACATCAATACAAGTATTAAGAAGGGTTTGAACTCACCTCACTGGTTCTGTGTATGATTAAGTTAAGTTTTTTATTTTTCTCAGCAATCATGGAAGCTGGAAATTTACCTAACTTTAAATGAAAATCTAAATTATCATGCATTCATTCGACTCCAGTCTGTAGGACTTCATGAAAAGTCAAATACCATAGCACTTGTGGGAGAAAAAAAAAAAAAAAAAAGAGCTGTCAATATCAAGACATGAGACAGTACAGCCAATTTCAGGTTCCATTAAAAACTCTATTTCAACCAAATACAAACAAGCTTATTTTGATTTAACTGTACACTGTTTTACAATCTCTGATATAATCTTATTAAATTGAGGTGGTACAAGATGACATCCAGAATACTTCTTTATTTTGCGCTTTTGACTTCATTTCTCTCTTAGACATGAGGAAAGCAGGGAAGGTCAAGCCTTATTAGTCGTCTTCTTTATGTAAAAAGACATATATTACTGCTAATCTAATATCGCTCTGTGTTCTTAACACAGTAGCACGTTCTTTCATGCTTTTCATTTAATACAGTAAGACAACATGTCAAGCATATTTTAAGACAGGACAGCTCCTTAGCTATTTGCTCTGAGTGCATTTATACATGTATTTACAAATGCCTGCATAAAAAGAAAACTATACACACTCAGAACTACTGTGTTTATGTACCTTCCTCACAAAGATTTATTTATTCATGTGATAAATTTGTCCATCCCAGTCTATGAAAATTGTAATTTTTGTTTAACAGAAGTGCCTAAAAACATATTGGACAATTTCCAGCTCTAAAGTAATATTATAATACAGTTAAATGAAAACAAACCCTAAATACTTAATTTCCTGCAGATCAGACTTCCAGGACTGCTGCTCCAGTTTCCTGATTAAATAGGTATTTTTGGAATATTCTGTTACAGTTCTTATTAGCATTTTCAATTTGCTCCCCAAAATCATCAAAACAAAATTAAGCACGCACTTACTATTTGGCTTCTTAGTAAAAAACAGCTTAGGTCAGACAGCATTTTGCTGCCATGTCATCACTTTCTAAAAATTCTCCTACTTTTATTAAGACCTCTGGGTTTCTGCTTCCTGGTAGTTTATTACAATATCTTAGTAGTTTTGTAGTTAACAAAAATCCTACAATGCCCAAATTCTAAAGTTTCTGACATGACTGAATTGTAACAAAAGTTCTATCTTCTCAGTAATTTTATCATTATTAACAGTAATTAGAATACTCCAATATTAACCTGTCACTGGTTGAAAAGATAAGCAAACTTTTAGCTTTTGACTTCCATGCTATGGTTCTAAGAACTCTGACTTGAAGATGAGCTCCAAACTATCACTGGTCAACTGCATAATTGCTAACACTGCACTAGCACAAAGGAGGTGCAGCCACAGTACAGCACAGGGCTATCCAACCGCAAAGAAAAAAACGCTGATCTCTGGACCATGGACATCACAGGAGACAGTGTGGATTCAAATCGACAGGGAAAGCAGCAACAACAAAAATCAAAATGAAAACAAAATACCAATGCCATTTATTGTTTCAATGATTCTTTTTGCACTCACCTTATAAATCCTCACACACACAAGCCTTTCCCCACCAATGTTCATAAATAGCTTCCCTCCTACTTCACGACCCCATCTGCCATGTGAACTTTTCAGTCTGCTAATAAGCTGTCTCATACATACATAGCCTTTTCTTTTTAACATTTGTAATAACTTATTAACTTTTATAAAGTTATTATAGTTATTATCTTAACTATTATAACTTAATAACTAATCTTATTGCACATTCCAACCCCTATTCAGGTTAAAATTCTGACAGACTCAGCAAGCAAGCAGAAAGTACACAATCCAGTGAGAATTCTCACAAAATATACCATAGCATATCAAGCCTGCTCTAATACTGCACAAGTAGTCTTTTTCCCCTCCCGTGTTTATCATGACAACATAATTTCTAGTTGTTTACAGTGCCAGTCTTCTAATATAAGCACTACAAGACAACAATCATTTCAACAACACAGTTTGTTCATTATTATTTTTGTGCATTAGATAACACACAACCTACAGTGAGAAAATTCCCCTATCCAGCATCTCCCTGGGACAATGGCACAAAACTGATGCAGCCCAATCTTGAACTGATGGGTGCAACACAGCCTCTACTAAGAGAAGTACAACACAGAGAGTAAGCCAAAATACCACTCAGTGTACTGAGGGATTACTGACAATGTTGTTTCAGGCATCTAATCAAGGTGCCAGGATTTGGCATACATTCAGCAGAGAGGAATCTACAAGCCCTTTTTGGGAATCCTAACCTAATCATCAGAAATTGATGCTGAAAGTCAAATGGCTTGAACATTTCCGAGCTCTGATCTCTAGCCCAAGAAACACAATCCAGTCAATTAACAGAGAATAATTTTGTAACTCAGAACACAGATCAGATTTTTTTTAATGGTAGTACTCATTATTTAGCAATAATTGCAAAGTTTGCATCTTTGTTCTGACTAGGAGGGCAATAATAAATATTTTTGCAGTAAGTCCCCTTCTTAATAACTTTCTCTCCATGGCTTGTTTGACCAAGTGTTAAACAGATCCCTTACATTTAAGTTTCAGAATATTATTTCTGCTGCAGCACTCTGTTTCCTTGCAATAAAAATCTAAAATTACTTTCCTTTTGCTATTTAACTTCAGAAAAGTGGTCCTGCACTAGCTACATGATTCTCTTTTAACACTGCTTTCCCATCTCCCTTGAATGAATTTCAACTGGTTGAAATTTCTTGGGGTTTTTTTTTGTTTTGTTTTGGGTTTTTTTTGTTTGTTTTTTTCCCCTTTTCTTTGAACTGCTGTAATATAGCACAAAACAGATTTATTTCTCTTGGTTACTTAAAAAATGGTAAGTATAATTAGTATTTCCTGCATAAGAGACATCACATAAAACAATTCCATGTCAACCATGGTTCAGAGTATATAGTTCACTATCAGTTTGGCTCTTCAGCGAATTCAGTACCATGAGGCAACCTATCTTTCTACAGACTATCAGAGGTTGTTCTGTTGCAATACATTCATGAATACTCTGGAAAGGGACTGAAAAAAAGAAGAGTTTTGAGATCACATTTATTTTTTATTCTTATCCATACTGCTGTTTTCTTGTCTACACATAGTTTCTACTTCATGGCAGAAAAGCAGTAATTCAAGAAGAGTGGTCAAGAGCTCAAGTTTGTTTATAAACAACCACACAAAGGGACCGCTATGTTACTGAATGTTTCTTAATAAACACTCAGCATTCTTTGATAGCAGTATATTACTATATTACAGGACTTTATCTTATGTCTTTAAAAGCACATTAGGTGCAGAGCATGACTACTGGGAGGATTACTAAGTTTCTGTTTGTACTGTGTACTCAAAACACTCAAGTTCATCTCCCTCACTTCCTACACAACAAATGCGGGCAGTTCCAGGCCTCGGACACCAGTTTATCAACAGCTTCAGCCAAAAAGATAAATTTTAAACAAGGTGAAAACTAACAGGATTGTCATTCAAAACCGATACTACACTAAAATGCTGAAAAACTCAAAGATAGGAACAGAAAAAAAATGATTGGCAGGGAGTTACAGAGGTTGGGTTACTCCTAAGCTGCTAGAATCATCAACTGTCTTGGAGTCAAAGACTGAAGAAGAGAGTATACACTCAATACCTAGTATTGACCCAGAGGGAGTCAGTAACACCCAAGAGTGATCATCTGATTTTTCCATCCTAGGGAATACTGCCAGATTAATAAACAGACCTGTCTTCACTTAAAAGCCTGATATGTATATCTGTTTAATTAAGGAAAAATAACCAAGGGCCAACAGCATATAATATTTTTATTTTGCATTCCATTAGTATCCCAAATAGTCCCCAAAATGTCAAGGTGGGGCGGTTTTGTTGTTTGTGGTTTTGTTGTTTGTTTTTTTTTTGTTTGGTTGGTTGGTTGGTTGGTTGGTTTTTTGTTTGTTTGTTTTTTAAGTTTTATTTTGGCTTTTTAAAAATAAATGTATTATTTTGAAATAGTTCAGAAAGTAGAGTACCCGAAGTGTAGCAAGATTCCCTAATTGTATCTCTTAATCATTAGAGATAATAGCATTTGCTTTCAGAACTATTTTTGTAGTGATACAGTTAAGCTCAAAGCTGGTATGTATTTTATAATACTATTACCCAACCTATGAAGACAGATGCATACCACAGACTAAGGACTACGTTCTACATTTTTAGAAAGCCATCTGAATCTGCAAAATAACTGTTAAGAAAAACTGCAGAAATAAGAACAAATTAAAGCTACGCACAATGCCATTTCCTATGTCTCAAGTTGCTTCAGATAGGTAGGTTATACATTATTAACTGCATTTGATAGGAAAACAGAGAGTAGAGAATAGAAATAATCAGAATCTGGATTAGTCACTCTGTGGTGCACTTCAGTAACTATCAAACTGAAGAAAAGCACACATTTTCCAAGCAATGCGCTATACAGGATGCTTAAAAGCTGTTAAAAACATTTTACAGTGAAGACATTCTGTAAAACCATTTTAGGTTTATTTGGGATTTTTTCCCCCTAAATTTTACAATTTTACAAAAATCAATTTAACTTCATTTTATTTTTATGTAATTGCATAAAACTATAGCAGTAGGATACAATATAATTGGAAGTTCTAGTATTTTATTTCTTAAATCTTCAGTTGCACAAGGAAGCATTTTCTCTTTTCCATTTAAGAAAATTAGTTAGATAATTTGATCTAAAAGAAATAATATATTCAGATAATTATAAGCATCAGTTAACCTTATTTACATATTCTATTGCTATGCTATAGAACCTTAAATGATAAATAGAATTTTACAAATCATTTTATGTTTTGAATTCTGATTATGACATTTTTCATGACTGAGTTGCCAGGCAGGTGTTTTCCAACGCAATGATTGGCATTAGCAAGTCATTATGAAACAACAAAGAGTCCAACTTACAACCAAGAAATTGTAATGGTACATGTGAAAATGCAGAGAGGAGACAAAATTCTACTGTAACTACAGTGTTTAACTTTTATGGTATATTTTACAGATGAATGATTTTTTCTTTAAAGAAAAAACCTCCAGTAGAGGCTCAATCCACAGTATGAACAAAACTAAATACAGATCTGGCAAAATGCTGATTTTGCCTCTTTGAATGCATCCTTCGAACTCGGAGCAGTGTCCTCAGCTACTATTGACAGAAACCAAACAAAAAGTAAGAAAAAAGCAAGTCTTGAAAACTACCAAACTAGAGATTTAATTTTCATTTGCTTCTCAAATGCATTTCAGCATCTGAACGCCATTAGGCTCCATAACCTAGTTGTCCATCGATCGGATCCTGTGTGCCATCACATCCTGGGCAAAGCCTTGGTGACAATTCTCTGCAGCACGCCACTTCTTACCACAGCAGTCCCCACAATAAAAACAACAGCAGTAATTCAGTATTTCAAGCCTCACTTGCAGATTAAGGTCAAATAACTAGAAAAAGTTCATTACATTGGTCCTCCTCAAATACAAACAATGCCTGACACCAATCAGATGTAGATGATCCACATCCCTTTCCTTCTACTACTACTAAACCCAGGTATTAGGTTCTTCCTTACATTATTATTGATTAAAAAATCAACACTGTAGTGACTGAGGAACAAAGAGAAAAGTTTCACAGGAACCAGCACTGTACAGACTACTTGCTCAGAAGAACCAACAAATTAAACAGAAGACAGAGAAAAAAGTATAGCCCCAAATTTAAGAAACACACACACAAAAATGCAAATCAAATAGCACTTTTTTTCAGTGTCAGCAATCATTACACAAGTAAGTTGTGATTTGTACAGAAAACAGATTCTTTACCCTTACAAGAACAACGACAGACTACCCTATACGAGTTATGTGTGTAACCCTAAGTTACAGAAAGTACGCAGTTCTCATTATTCTGATTCATTACACTGGTCCTAGAGTCATTAAGAGTTCCCCAACTTAAAAGAAAAATGCCACCTATGGTTCTCTGGACATTAGCGCACATCAGCAGAGTGCCAAAGAGGAGCTCCTTGCCTAATCATGCCTCTATGATGAAGGTTTAGCATGCTTGGCTGTACTTCCTACAGCTGACTTAAGTTACCTCCCTATAAAGTTTGCACGGGTTTCAATATGCATTTCTGATGCATTTTTTTCAAGTCATGAAAAATCTCTACTGCCAGTCATGTTGCTACTAAAGCTATAATACCCTGTGTGTATTTTAAAACCGGTCAGATATTTTCAGTTAACTTCAGAAGTTAGCTGCAAGATCAAAATAGATTACAATGCAAGAGAAAACATAATATAAACATCAGAAGAGAGAAAAGAATTGTTTCAAGCAATTTTAAAAAGTATATACAGTTCCCACCCAAATTAAGTTTTATGTGAAATGCTCAATAACATTTTTGCAAAGTGCGCCACTGCGTGGTTACTAACAACTCTGCAAAACCAATTTGCTCCACAGCTCACAAAAATAGTCTTTTTTTCTGTCTCCAAAACCACAAATAGTCAGTGCTCACATCTGCCCAAGTATCAGGAAAGACTTCTAGCATAAACATTATAGACGTGTACAAAAAACACAAGCAACGTACTTCCCTAGAGGTACATTTAGTATGTACCTCCATGGTACATATTAAACTATGGTCAAGGCCAAAACCATTAAAAAGCATTCCTTCCTCCTATTTTGCTTTATTTATTAAAAGCTCGTCAATGTTCTACTTGCATTTTTCTTCTAAACTTAGAAGTTACTGACTGGAATCATCCCACTGGTTCCAGAAGAAATAAGAGGACACACTGATTTAAAACATGCACTATAAGTACCACAAAACTAGAAAAAACACACTTTTGCCTGAATAGCAAGTTGAAAAAGCCTCATTTGTAGACATTCATAGAATCACAGAATGGTAGGTGTCGGAAGGGCCCTCTGGAGATCATCTAGTCCAACCCTGAATTCTTTAATTTAGCAGCCCTGTGAAAATTTAGAGTCAGAAGACAGGTAGTAAACGTATTAAAACAAATGGCATAATAATACTGAAACATATTCAAAGCATATATATTTGCAATAACCAGCTGTGGTGCTAAAAAATTTTTAAGAAACAAAAGTGGAACTCAGCAAGACTGTCAATGAGAAAGTCCCTTCACTTTCCAAAATTAATGAGAAATAACATTGTTCATGTCTGCAGAAGAATCAATTTTACACAGAAATAATAAACCTGATTACCAAAGTCACTGTCATACATCTTTCTTACATATTGGTAATCACCCAGTTCTTCCTATCTGGCCTGGGTTTATTTTTAAATTATTTAATTTACTTTAAAAGGTAAAATTTCATTAGAATTCAGAGACTAGTCTACACCAGAAATTACATAATCATCTCAATCATGAGTGAACTTTTTCTGTAGTACTTGCATTATTCTACATGCTAGGTATTGCAATGTCACAGAACAAATAAGAGGGAAAAAAAAATAAATGGGGATATTTCGTCATAAGAACATACTATGCTTTGTTAAAAGACAACATCTGGAAAAAGAGCTTTTCCATATCACCTCTTGGGCTGGACAAGTAATGAAGTTTTTTTACTTCCAACTCTGGAGGCCAGTTGAACAAAATAAGAGCAAACGGTGAAAAAGGATACTCTTTGGAAGTAAGGAAATTATTATTTGGGTACTGTTCAGACGTACTCGGAAATATACTGCCGTCCTAACCTCCCTGTGTGACATTGTAATGGCCACAAAAACCAGGCTTCAAGAAGCACTTTTGTACATTCTACTATTTTTAAAATCTTCTGTCATGCTCTAGTTTATCTTTGCTGATAAGATTAAACAATGCTTTAGCTTTGAAAAGCTGTTTAACAACTCAAAAATGAGATAATGTATTACACATTCTGGTTTTGATGTTAAGGCAAAACTTCTCTTTAATGTATTTCAGTGTTAACAGGTATGACTTTATTTTACATACCAAGAAACTCTAACTAATATTACTTGTGGTTCCCTTACATAACTTTTTAAATGGTTGAGAAGTGAAAAATACCTTACTTCATACATGTTTAATTTTTATGTCTCTATCGTATTCTTTATTCTGTTTCTAAGTAATTTTTATTATAGCAACATGTTCAATCTTCTGTTTCTGCGAATAAGGTAAACTGAAAATAACAGAAAGAGCGGTCCCGGGAACAAAACAGATCATGTTTTTTTTTTAACACAAGGATGTACTTGTTCTGGTAATGCAGCAAAATGTCCAAGAGAGGGTGATAGAGACCATAAATTCACTATCTTTTATTTATTTATTTATTTATTTATTTTTTATTTAAATGCAGTTCAGGAGAAGCAATCTGCTGTCAAGATTCAAATAAGTTTTATCATTTGAGAAAATTTTCAGTTAACTATAAATATTGACAACTTTTCAGAAGAATACTCTCTTAAGCATCTGAAAGTAGAAAAATTATTTGATTCTCTCTTAAATCCTTCAGCTACATCCCTGTTCACCCTACAGTGTATTGTTAGATAACATTATTTTATTTAACTAGTTTTACTGCCTATGCAAATGAGACACAAAGCCTCGGAGTCCAAGGAGATAGGCAATATATGCAACTGCATATTCATTTGTGTATCAGATTTATTCATCCTACCATCATATGGAACAAAGGATTTTACATAAGGAACAGATAAAAAAGGAACAAGTAATTTCAATATAGTCAACTCTATGCTGAAACAAAGAACTTTAAGGAGAATGACGCATATCTCATTTCACATAACGTTATCAACTTCTCTGAAATGCAAATGTGCTATTGACTATTTAGACATGAAGTTTCACCAATGATGTAGTACCAACTTTCTAAAATTGAACCATGGGAATCATGGAAGAAAGAATAACTGAGTCATCTATGACAGCTCCATGGTGCTTCAAGCACTATAATGCTGTATTTTCCTTTAGTCAGATACATGTATCCCCAAATACTTCCTCATATACTAATGCAAAGCTCTGAAACACAGAGAAGTGGAGTGCAGTTTACACACACACACACACACACACACAAAACCTCCATGTAACTATGACATGGTTGAACAGGTCAGCTCTCAGCTGATGTCCACATTACAATTTTAGTGAAGTTGCAAGTAATAAATAAGGAGTGAATTGCTACAGATCAAAAGAAGCTAATCACAGGAAACTGGAAAATGTCTGAATTAAGTTCCTCCTTGGAAGAAAAATACAAATCTTTTAATGTCCTCATTAGACGCATCTCCCAAAGCCTCTAATGTTCAGCCTTCTTAGCTAATACGACTGCGTTTGAGGACTCCGTCAACTCCACTCCCTCAATTTTTACCAGTTCACATTCTCGTTCTATTTTGCTGTAGAAGCACTACCAAGCGCACAGAATAAGCAGTGTCTTTACCTGCTTTACTTTGTCTTTCTCATGGTAATTTGTTTATAAGGCACTGAGCACCAGTACAGAACTGGTTCTATTCTTTAAGAATGGCAGACTACATCACTTCCACTGAGCACTAAGTAAGTATCACTGAGGAAGAACTTAAATACACATTAATATTTTGATTTTTAGGTCTATTTTCAACACCAGAGAAAAAATGAAAGTGAAAAAAAAACAAGTCTGGAACAAAAAAAACACTGCAGCTCAGGAATTCACAGCCTCAAGAGAAGGCAATGGAAAGATCTTTCTGCTGTCTACATCTAACGGGAGGATAACAGAGCAGATAGAGTCAGATTCTCAGCGATGTGCCATGCTAGACTGAGAAGCAAAGGGCACAAGCTGCATTATGAGGAACTTCAATAGAATATGAAGAGAAAGATTCCATTGTGATGTTGCTGCAACACTGGAACAGGATTCACAACCTGTTGTTTGTTTATATGCAGCTTTGGGAAGTGGAATTCTACACAGGTAATAGATAATTTTCAGAATTCAAAACACTTTCCTACAAGCTGCTGAATACCACCTTTCATTTCTGTCTCAGGCCTTCAATACAAATGTATCCATACACACTTTTGTAATTGCACAGTACTGGGAAAACACAGCAGCTGGTATACTGAATCTATTTTTCTGTTTTCTGAGTCATAGATTAGAACCCTAATTAAATTTCTTGCCCTTTCTAAATTGGTTGGAGATGAAGGAAATCTTTAAAGAATAATCAACTTCACACAGATCTATCATCTACAAAGAAAAATCAAGTTTTGCTTGCACGAAGAAACACAGACTAGAAACATACATGGCCTTGTCCAGATGTGCACAAGTGTGCACAAGAAAGGAATCTGACTGTGCACAGGAGAAGGTTGTACTCATAAGGGATTGCCTCTGGCAAGCCAACTATTTAAATGGAACTCAGTCTTTCACTATTTGATTTCATAAGCCGCATCTGACCCAATTCTTCTTCTTTTACCAACATACATGGAAAAATACCAGCCAAGAGTCAAATGTCCCTAGTTAGGAATCTCTTTCTTTTGATAACCTTACTTGAAAGAATAAAACCAGTTTTTTTTCTCTAAACACTGTAACACCTGGTTTAAAATTGCTACCCTCTTGCCCAAAGTAGTGTATTTATTCATCGCAAAGGCAATCTACAAAGCACACTGCAAAAAACCCATTGCAGTAGCTCTTTTGGAACCCTTCAAAAATTGCCATTCATCCCAGTATTTCTTAAGAGAACAAACGGATAGCCAGTAAGACTTGAGTCTTAAAAATGGCAAACATGGACCAATCAGAAAAACTACACTTTTATCAGCTAACAAGTCATCAAAATAAACAGATAACTGCATATGCTATTATGCTGCAGACTGGAAAACAAAAAAAAAAAAAAAAAAATTTCCACTCTGAAGTTTGATCAGAGAAAGATATTACATTTCTCTCTCAGTTAAGTTTCCAACCTTTTTCTTCCAATTCTTTTATAGAATCTCTTCTGTAGGAAGCTAGATGTATGGAAAAAGCTCACTGGAAGTCAGCTTAATTGTGGCCAGATCACTTGAATCCATCCCTTCAGCATTCCACAGTTTGTTCTTAGTAAACAGAAACATTAGTTAAGAACACCTGTAATAATAAAAATTAACATTTTTCATGTCTACTTTAAAAAAAAAAAAAAAAAAGGAGAAGTGTAAGACATCATTTCAGAGATACAGTCATATCAATGTCTTGAAGAAAGTAAATATGGGATAGACAATGTACAGGCAGACTTTACTAGAGATGGTAGCCTTACCTTGCACTGCCCCGCCACACAGATGGAAGTTCCATTTTGGTCACAGGGTGTCCCATCTATCACCTTTTCAGCTTGTCTCACGTAGAATCGGTAGCCTATTGCACGGCAATTCAGCTCACACTTCTGACTGCCCTTCACTGTGGGAAGAGGCAAAAGTCTCCATTATAAAGACCACAACAGTAGTTCCAGAAAGCAAAAGCTCATTAAACTAACACTAAATTTTGAGAGGGAGAAACGAACTGGCAAACTGCATGCAATGTGAATGACTACATCGAATGAATGGTGATTAAGAAAACAACTCCAAAGTAAGCATTCCAACTTATCTTATGAATCGTTAAATGGTATCTCACTTTTTAATGACAAATATTTTCCTAAATGACCAAGAGTATTTTTAGTTTTATAAAAATTTTGCTAAATTCAGTCTTCTTAAAGCATAATAACTTCCAAATTATGAAAAGTCACAACAAGTGTCAGAAAAACGACACCTTAAGATGTGCATCAAATTAAGCTCATATATAGTCACTGGTCTCTTCACATCAAATAAGCATACTAATTTTTAGCATTAAGAAACACAGAAAACAAGCTAGTTGTAAATATGTTAAAAATCCATTATTTTTTCCTCTTCATTTTTAGAAGTTGTACTTCCATGTCTATTAATCAGTTGAAGAGAAACAACTCTTTGATTTTTAAAAATACATAAACCACATCATTATTCAAAACCTTGTGATCTCTGTTGGCATGGAAGAACCAAAAGGAAATCAGTCCATTTAACTCCTGGTGAGAGAAACAGAGAAGACAAGAAACAGTTTTCTTCTCCTGTGAAAATCTGTTAAACAGATACAGCCTAACACTCCACATATCTTATACTATCAAGTCTATTACACTAACACATTGACATAGTCTTTCTATTTCAAATCAGCTGCCATGCTGAAGTCACAGGCAGCTCATTGCCCCTATTTGCCAGCTGAAATGCTAATACCTTCTGTTTCCTTCCAACCAAGAGCAGTGCTGTCACACAGTGGCAGCGAGGTACACGCAGAGTTAGTTTTTCTTTTGATGTTATTTTCCCTGCCTCCATAATCAAAACCTACTTCACCTGATTTCAACAAGATTTAGCTCTAACCCTGTAACATACCCAAAACCCACTATTTAGTCTGTCAGAGATGCTATACACCTTAACTGGCCGCTCACGCAAACATGGCATGCCCAGGATTTTCTACTTGACTTAAATGTATTTTTGGATCTTCAGCTAACAGATAACAAATCATGCAATTATTTCAAATAGATAATTAACATTGGTTTTCTGTAAAAGTAAGAAACTTTCCTTTCAATTTAAGTCACTCCCCTGTGCAGAAAGATTAGCAGAGACCAGTTCTGAAATATGGATTTCAGATTTCCCTTCATGCATCTATTTAATTGCCACTTTATATATATA